>NC_135352.1:0-1172 GCF_023851605.1 Tamandua tetradactyla | reverse complement strand
GGCTTTAGGCATAGCTAGGGCAAATATTAAAGGGCATATTTTTCTTTTCCAGTATTTGAAATTTTTATTTTAAATCAGTTCTTACATGCTTGATTCTATCACCAGCTAAATCACTGCTTTAGAGAAAAAGAGTATATGCAAAGCTAAGATTATTCTTTGGGAGAAATAGGTAGAACCAAGCTTCTTCAGTTATAAGACTGGCAGATAGTCCTATTTCAATAAAGCCTAAGTGTTCTATCTAGATTGTCTAGTACAAACTCCCAGTTGCTGTCAGTTCCCTTTCTTTCATTAAGCTAAAGTAGTTAATTAGCCTCCCTGTCCTCTCTCCCTGCTCTCTTTCCCTTTTCTCAGTAGTAATGATGTCTAATTACCAACAGCAGTGGATTACTGCAACATCAGGGGCAAATCTCTCTCACTGACAGCAAAACCAGCTGCAAACCTTCAAACCTCAAGTAGCTTAGAATGCATCTTAGTCTACTTGAAAATATCACTCAAGTACCGTTTGCCTTTGGATTAAAGTATACTTTTCTGTCTTCTTGGTGATTGTACTCCTGATATTTTTAAGAAAAATCAACATATTTTTAAAGAAGAAATCATTCAAGATCTGGGGAAACACATGATTTAAACAAAAGATCTTTTTATTTTTTAACTCATGGAAATGGTGATTGGCTGCCTCTCAGAGAAGGAGGAGCCTATAACTATGTTAGGAGCTGCATAAAAATTTCATAAAGAGCAACAGAAAGGTTTATGAATAAAAAAACCTCTTCATTTCAAAACAGTCTTGAATGAAGAGCAGAGCTTTTAAATACTACAGAGACATCTTTGTCTAGGAATATCACTTGATAGATTACATTTTCTCCCATAGATATTTGGAACCTTTACTGAAAAGAGAAACACGTGTTACTATATTAACCTGGGTGTTACTCTATATAACATGTCTTAACAGTAATTCTTAAAAACTCTGCTTTAATTTTTTGCTTGAAAAAAAAATAGGTATCTATGTGACTGCTGATTCTAATAACTGGCATCCATGTTTATCTTAGTGCCTCTGTAACTGTTACACATTTTATGTTAATTAGAATTTCAATTAATTTTAAAATAAGGACAAATATGTTTATGTATATATTGACTGTACCCAAACCTATGAAACTCGACCAATACACAAAGGAAGC
>NW_027518258.1:210738-366378 GCF_023851605.1 Tamandua tetradactyla | reverse complement strand
TTTATTCAGTTTATATTTATCAAATGCCTGCTTAGTGCTAGCAACTGCTGTAAGAGAGTGAGATATGACAGTGAGCAAAGCAAAGTCCCTGATCCCATGTAACATAGTCTTCCACAACAACTGAAAAATTATATTAACTTCCCTAGCACTGTGAGATTGCCAAATTAGTTGAGTATTTCAAAAGCTTAAGATATTTTGATAACACCTCAGAATATACTAATTATTCAAGAACAGAGAGCGAGCTCATTTTGGCATTTATACTACTAATATAAAGGGTGGCCTGCCTTACTAATTCATAAAATGGGGATTTATATTTATTTCTTATGAGGAGGTTGACAAAAATAGCTCATTGAAGAGATGGTTATGAATAATTTTTAGAAAAAAATGATTTGGATAAAGTGATGGGACATACAGTCATTATTTACTGTCAGTACCAGTAATAATACAGAAAACCTCACAAGAAGCAATAAAAGCTTTTTTCAAAAAAGTTTGTATTAAATGAAGCTCAGTTGTTATTATGTTGCATACATATATCACTTAATCATCTCAAGTGCCTAAAAGCCCTATAAAAATGGTCCATCAATTTACCTACAGTAGGATCATATTCAAAAAGAGTATGAGGGAACTTTTCCAAAATATATTAAATTGATTCCAGTTTCAAAAGTAATGATTCCAAAATGGACTATGCATGCAATTTGTGTGCTAAATCAGGAAAGAGTATGTAGATACTTTCAACTACAAAAGATTGGATTACTTGTTATATGTTAAGCTTCTTTCCTATGGAAAATTTCAAGCTGGATACAATTTGCTTAAACATAAATGCAGATCAGTGTATCCATGTCTCACCACCAAAATCAGAATATACCATTAAAAATTTATTTTTGTAAATCAAAAATAGAGAAGCATGACTTGTACTCTTTCATTGGGAATAAATACTAATATATGCAGTGGGGTTAACCAAAAAGAAAAGATTTTTATAATAAAGGAGAAGAGATTTTCAGTTGTATCTGAAGCTGCACACATGTGCCTGTGTGCACTTCTGTATGTATTTTCCCTAGGATGGAGTGAGGGTACTAGGAAATTAAAGGATGTTACAAAATTCTCAGTACAACTGTAGGAAAGGTCAAGATGGCAATAGGGCATGAGAAGATGGCAGTACAGATCAATAGAGAGAGGTGGAAACTAAAAATGAAAGCATTTATCTCTTGGAATCCCTATTTTAAACTTATGAAAATGCAATGCTCAGAAAAGCACTAAGAAAATGACAAATAAAGATGAAAGAAAAGAACATGCAGTGGTCAACATTTGTGAAATGTACTTACCACTGTGTGTGTGTGAAAGTGTGCATGTAGTTCTGTGCAAATTGATGACACATGTAGATTTGTGTGGCTACCACACTAGGCAAGACACAGAGCCATCATTCCACAGTGGGGGTCCCTGCAGCTCTATTATTATCACACCCTCCTCTATTCCTCTAATCTCCTTAACTCCTGGTAACACCAATCTGAAATTTTGCATATATTTTTTTCCTTTCAAGAATGCTATATAAATAGAACCATGTAGGGTGCAATCTTTTGAGATTGACTCTTTTCACTCAACATCGCCCTGGAGATCCATCCAAGTTGTTGTGTGTATTAGTAATTCCTTCTTTTTCATTGCTGAGTTTTATTCCATTGTTTGGATGTGCCACAGACTTTTAGCCATTCACTCCATTTGGGGTCATTACAAATAAAGCTGCTATGAGCATCTGTGTACAGATTTTTGCATGAAAATAAGTTTTCATTTCTCTGCAACAAATACCCAAGGGTGTTTGGTCTGGGGTGTCTGGCAAGTTCATGTTTAGTTTTATCAGAAATTGCCATACCAGTTTACATTCTCACCAGCAATGTGTGAGCAATTCAGTTCTTCAATATCTTTGCCAGATTTAATGTTATCACTACTTTTTATTTTGGCCATTCTGATAAGTGTGCAGTGATATATCATTATGATTTTAATTTGCATTTCACAGCTGATGGTGTAAAATATCTTCTTATGTTCTTACTTGTCATCTGTAGATCATGTCAGTGAAATGATTGTCTGTTTATTTTATCACATTCTAATTGGGTTGCTTTTTACTGTTGAATTTTGAGAGTTCTTTATACATTATCAATAAATACTAGTGTTTGTCGGCTATGTGATTTGCACATCTTTTCTTCCAGCTTGTAGATTTTCTTTACAATTTCTTAATAGGGTGTTTTACAGAGCAAAAGTTCTTAATTTTAATGAGGCCTAGTTTATCAATTTTCCTTTTATGAATCTTACTTTTTGTGTCAACTGCTTACCCCCAGATCTAAAGATTTTCTCCTAAATTTCATAATTTTATATTTTAAATGTAAGCCCATGATTCTTTTAATCATATAATGTGTAAGGTTTAGGTCTAGGTTTGCCTTTATTTGCTTATAGTTATTCAAAGTTGCCTTGGGCTGACTTTTAATAAAAATAACTTTTGTTTCCCCCCAAATAATAAAATAAATGCAATTGTCAAGAAATTAATGATGAAAGCATCCATTACAGAAAATGTTTCTGAGCTTTGGAAAGAATACTATGGATATCATTCCTACTCATTAATTCCCTATTTCCTCTCAATTGGTGGTGAGTTTTAGGGCGATTTGCACATATCCAGCCAGAAAGGGGATGTAAAGGGATACCTACCTTGATATATAACTACAATTTGTAATGGATTCTGAGTGGCTGAAAGTTTTGACAGAACATTGACTCCTATTTCTTTGAAATCTAGGTGAATGTAGTATATCAGAAGCTCAAAGTAAAGAGTTGAACTGTGTGTCTTTAGTATTTAATAATTTTTTGTATATTAATTTGAGGATTGTTGAAGGAATTAAATATGCTGTTTTCAAAAGTCAAGTATAGGATCTGTGGTTTGGTAGAAATTTTGTAAATTTTAGAAATTATAATTATTCTTATAAGAAGCATAATTATTATTTCCTTCTTTGCCATCTTAGTTACTGTCTAACATGAGAAAAAGTAAGTCATCCTAAAGTCGCTCTCTGCCTTGCATACTGGATTACATCATTGGCTTCTTCTCTCTCTGTATTGAACCTGATTGCTTATTTAGTAACCCATTTTCTTCACACTGAGAACATATCTTGATCTTTACATCCCTCTCACACCAAAATGGGGAGGGTCCAACCACTAGCCACAAATGAATCCTTCCTAAATGTTCATGTAATGTCCACTTCCCAATTCCCCTCCCCCTGCCCATGCATCTGTACATGAGAGCACACATGACCTTGAGGATGCCACTACACTGGCTGGACTCTGCTTCAGTCTTTTATCTTGGTCTTTGGAGCCCTGATTCTCTAGCTGGGCATCTCCTCATTGCCTAAGCAGTCTCGGTCTCTGTCATGGCTGATAGAGCCATGTTTCTACCATGGCATGTGAGTGGTCTCCAAGCTACTGATATACCAAGTCCTCAGCAACCCGGTTGACCTGATTTGACCCTGATTTGAATAACCATATGGTGAAGAGAAATGTGAAAACAAAAACGAAACCCACAGAAGGACAGAAATAGTATGAGAAGAGACACTTTTTCTGGATGTATTGAAGAGGACACTGGATAAAGGATGTTCGAAATGTCAATGGAAACCATAGAGAAAGAGTCCTTCTAATTTTAAATGATTAAGAATTCTATTTCATAAATGAAATAAAGGTGAACCTTGTTGTTCTGGAACACCTTTCTTTTTTTCTTTAGACTTTTTCATCTTTCTTTCCTAAGGGAGTAATACAATAAATTGTTATTTCCAGTCATTTGAGACCTTAGGTTCTCTTTAAAGACTAATTTTCTGCTTTTCTGGAGACATATTTCTTGTTTCACTTCTTCTGGACTGTCCTTTGATTTCCATTTTGCTGAAAGAAGTGTGGCACAATGAATGGAGGTGATCTAAGGGTACAACTACTGAGGAGTGAAAGTGGGAACTATGGCTATAAAATACAGATGGACTGGGTGATCCATGGTGACTCAGCAGGCAGAGTTCTCACCACCACCACCACCAACAAAAAAATACGATGGACTACTGAGCTGTCTCAAAAAGGAATGAAGTTGTGAGGCATGCAATTTAGGTGAATGAACCTTAATACTGTATGTTGAATGAAACGTCAGGAAGAAAAAGACAATATTATCATGCCTCAATCATATGGATTAACTATAATATAAAAACTTGGTGAACTAAAGCCAAGAGCATGGGTTGGGCCTATTTTAAAGGGCCCTAGATTGTAAGCTCTTATGGTAGTCACATATATTCAGAGGTGTAAATGTTAATACTAAATTCTGAGACACTGAGATGTTTGTATATAACATAGTTGTTCCCAGAAACTTTGGGTATTTATGTGACACCTGAGACTCAGTGTTAGAGCTCTGAAGCTAGGAAAGTCAGCAACATCCCATACAGGAAATATCTAAAAAGTTGAAAAAGGGATCAGACTTTGACCAGAGATTTGAATGAAGCTGATATGAATAGGACTAAGGTATATCAGAATACAGGATAAATGATGGTATCGTCTATATTTTAAAACTTGAACTTCTGTTTGAGACTAAAGAGAGAGATGTTTATTTGATGCAAGATTTATATTTTGAATAGTGCATTTTATAATTTAACCTGTATGGTCAGTTTAGTTGAACACCATAAGCACATGGAATCTTGAATAGGGTGTGAGATCTTGTTTTGTCCAGCTTAGTGTGATGCCCTAATAAATCCCAGAGTAAGTTGGGCAGTGAATAAAGAAGTATTTTCAAAGACCCCTTGGGGAAATGGTGAGAAAGGAAGAAATATTCAACTTCCCTATTTGTAGAATTTCTGATATTCTCCCAAGCAGCAGGGGAAACCAAATCAATAGGCTGAGCCTTTAATTTTCAGGTTTGCCCCTATGAAAATTATTCCTGTGAAAGATGGGCTAAGTGTTCTTAAAATTAGGCCTAAGAGTCACCCCTAGGGAACTTTCTGTAGCTCAGATGTGGCCTCTTTAAGCCAATTTGGCAGGTGAACTCATGGACCTCCCTCCTATGTGGGACATGATTCCCAGTGATGTAAATCTCCCTGGCAATGTGGGATAGAAATCCTGAGATGAACTGGGGCCTAGCATCAAGGGATTGAGAAAGCCTTCTTGACCAAAAAGAGATAGAGAGAAATGAGAAAAGATAAAGTCTCAGTGTTTAGAGATTTCAAACAGTCAAGAGGTTATACTGGAAGTTATTCTTATGCATATTATAGATACCCCTTTTTAGTTTATGGTATATTGTAGTGGATGGAGGAAAGTACCTGAAACTATTGAGCTGTGTTCCAGTAGCCTTGATTCTTGAAGACAATTGTATAAAGATATGTTTCTAATGTGACTGTATAATTGTGAAAACCATGTGTCTGATGCTCCTTTTATCCAGGGTCTGTACAGATGAGTAAAAATATATAGGGAAAAATAAATAAATAATAGGGAGAAAAAAAGTTAAAATAAATTGGGAAGATGGAAATACTAGTGATCAATGAGAGGGAGGGGTAGGGTGTATGGTATGTATGAGTTTTTTCAGTTCTTGTTTTCTGGAGTAATGCAAATGTTCTAAAAAATAATCATAGTGATGAATATACAACTATGTGATAATATTGTGAGCCTGATTGTACACAATGTATGAAATGTATGTGTGTGAAGTTTTCTCAATAAAAATATTTAAAAAATAAAGGAGTGGGTCAGAGTGCTTCTATTGATCACTTGTAAATGAAAGAGAATCTATGAGAGGCAGGGCAAGGTGGCAGCCACAGTGAAGTGTGGCCTTTAGTTCTTTCTCCTGAGCAGCTAGTAAATATCCAAGAACTGTATGGAACAACTGCTGGGGGATATCAGTGACCAGACATCAGCATACACCAGTCTGGACCAGGTGGAATGGCTGAGACACCACACAGAACTTTATGTCCCACAAGCCACAGAGGCCAGCTCTCCTATGCCACAGGCATGACAGGCTGATTCCCAGAGGGGAAAGGAAGCAGACTTTACTAGTAACAAGGTCTTAGCTCAACCAAACTTCTATTGCAGAATTAGTTAACAAATTCTGACTACTAATACTGAAAACAGGCCCCCAGCACAGATAAAATTGGAATAAGCACTAAAGGAGCTAGGAGTTTTTGCCCTAGCAGAGAGAGGGCAGGACTGACAGAAAAAAATAGAAGCTTTTTGAATTGGACAAGCACAAAATACTTGTAAAGGACTGGTCCCCAAGAAAAGGGGTCACAAAGAGCCTGGAGATACATAGAGCCACATACCAACTCAAGCTGTTGATTGGCAACTGGAGGATCAGGGGGCCAGTTCTTAAAAGGCTTTTTTCTTTTATTTTTTTGTTTTCCTTAACTTAAACAGTTCATTTAGATAGAACTGGAAGCACTCTCAGGTTCCAACACTGCTATACGCAAGGGTGAAACTAAAGCATGTCTGAGAGACAAAGTAGCTTTCAGGTGAAAGCAGTTCATTCCCTAAAGGGCATATCATCCCAAAAATGGGGGGGGGGTGAGGGTTGGACTGATTCAAGAGGAATCCCTCCTTCAAGGAATTCAGACCCCAGGGACTGGAAAATAGAAGCAATAAAAGCCCAACTTCTGCTTCATCTCTGTCTCAACCACACCCCTGGCAGGGAGAGTCTGCTGAAATTAAAGGCACCATATCACCTTAAGCTGGTGGGAAGCTGTGAGCAGATAAGTGACACACGCTGGTCAGAATATGAAAAGCACAATGTCTAGAGGCTTCATAAGAAAGTTTGACAGGCTGCTGGCTCTCATGCTCAGGGAGAACTAATGCTGGCTACTCTCTCTTTCTGAGACCTGGGCCTGTCTGGCCTGGGAAAAATGACTGGGGTCTATAATACCCAAGGGGAACCTCCTCAAAAAAAAAAAAGTTCCATATAGGCAAGGCAAGAAACAGAAAAATAAGAATTGAAAAATTCTGATCAGTTAAACAGAACTTGTGCTAGAGGTCTAGAATAAGTTGAACTGAATGTCAAAGAACTGATAGAAAGCAAAGCCATCCAGCAAGAAAACCCCAAGTAAAAGAATAAACTAATTAATGAAATCAAATGCCTAGATGCCTCCCCAAAATAATGAGTCATACTAAGAAAATCAAAGATATGGCTCAGTCAAAGGAACAAACTAACACTCCAAATGAGATACAAGAGTTGAAACAACTAATTCAGGATGTTTGAACAGAAATGAAAAATCTCATCAAAAACAAATCATTGAGTTGAGGGAGGATATAAAGAAAACATTGGGACTTGTATTCACATTAAATGACTCAGCATGAGACTTCTTGGAAGATGGCAGCTTAGTAAGACGCGCGGATCTTAGTTTCTTCTCCAGGACACCTACTAGGGGAGTAGAAACGATACAGAAAGCGCCCAAAGCCACAACAGAGATAAAAAAGACAGCGTACCCCATCCTGGAATGGCTGGCTGGCTGAGAGAAGCAGCTCGGGTGAGATCGCCGAGGCGCGCGGGCCTTACCGGGCGGGGTGGCAAGCAGCCGGAGTTACTCCCTTCCCCCTTCCCGGGCCGGCTGGGAGAATTGGAGAGGTGGTCCCCTGAAACCAAGGGGACTGGCGCCCACACCACACGCAGCCCCCGGACCAACTGAGAGAATTGGATCGGAAAACCCCAGGCCGCGGAGAACGGTGACCCCGTGACTCCTGGGGAACGTGCACTCTCTCGGGCGGGCCGCTGCCGCTGGCGCCCTCCCGCCACGCTTGTTGCCCAGGGCCGACTAGGAAATTCGGACGGGCTCTTTCCCTGGCTGCGGCGACCAGCAACCCTCCCTGGGTTCGGACACCCTCCCTGCGTTCGGACCCCGGGCCGGCTCAAGCCGCTTCGGCTAGCGAACCCCCAGGACGGCGAGAGTTTTCCAAAGTTTAAGGTCCCACAGCACCTTTTACTGGTGGGACCCGCAGACAAACGTGTGCGACGAGCGCCACCTACTGGGCAGGATAAGAAAAACAGAACCCAGAGATTTCACAGAAAAATATTACAACCTTGCTGGGTCCAACACCAAGAGAAATCTGAATAAATGCACAGACGCCAGCAGCAGAAGATAACTGTCCACGCTCAAAAGATTGAGAATATGGCTCAGTCAAAGGAACAAACCAATAGCTCAAATGAGACACAAGAGCTGAGACAACTAATGCTGAATATACAAACAGAAATGGAAAACCTCTTCAAAAATGAAATCGATAAATTGAGGGAGGACATGAAGAGGACATGGGATGAACATAAAGAAGAAATAGAAAAACTGAAAAAACAAATCGCAGAACTTATGGAAGTGAAGGATAAAGTAGCAAACATAGAAAAAATAATGGATAGCTACAGTGATAGATTTAAAGAGACAGAAGATAGAATTGGTGATTTGGAGGATGGAACATCTGAATTTCAAAAAGAAACAGAAACTATAGGGAAAAGAATGGAAAAATTTGAACAGGGTATCAGGGAAATCAAGGACAATATGAACCGCACAAATATACGTGTTGTGGGTGTCCCAGAAGGAGAAGAGAAGGGAAAAGGAGGAGAAAAACTAATGGAAGAAATTATCACTGAAAATTTCCCAACTCTTATGAAAGACCTAAAACTACAGATCCAAGAAGTGCAGCGCACCCCAAAGAGATTAGACCCAAATAGGCGTTCTCCAAGACACTTACTAGTTAGAATGTCAGAGGTCAAAGAGAAAGAGAAGATCTTGAAAGCAGCAAGAGAAAAACAATCCATTACATACAAGGGAAACCCAATAAGACTTTGTGTAGATTTCTCAGCAGAAACCATGGAAGCTAGAAGACAGTGGGATGATATATTTAAAATACTAAAAGAGAAAAACTGCCAACCAAGACTCCTATATCCAGCAAAATTATCCTTCAAAAATGAGGGAGAAATTAAAACATTCTCAGACAAAAAGTCACTGAAAGAATTTGTGACCAAGAGACCAGCTCTGCAAGAAATACTAAAGGGAGCACTAGAGTCAGATACAAAAAGACAGAAGAGAGAGATATGGAAAAGAGTGTAGAAAGAAGGAAAATCAGATATGATATATATAATACAAAAGGCAAAATGTTAGAGGAAAATATTATCCAAACAGTAATAACACTAAATGTCAATGGACTGAATTCCCCAATCAAAAGACATAGATTGGCAGAATGGATTAAAAAACAGGATCCTTCGATATGCTGTCTACAGGAAACACATCTTAGACCCAAAGATAAACATAGGTTGAAAGTGAAAGGTTGGGAAAAGATATTTCATGCAAATAACAACCAGAAAAGAGCAGGAGTGGCTATACTAATATCCAACAAATTAGACTTCAAATGTAAAACAGTTAAAAGAGACAAAGAAGGACACTATATACTAATAAAAGGAACAATTAAACAAGAAGACATAACAATCATAAATATTTACGCACCGAATCAGAATGCCCCAAAATACGTGAGGAATATACTGCAAACACTGAAAAGGGAAATAGACTCATATACCATAATAGTTGGAGACTTCAACTCACCACTCTCATCAAGGGACAGAACATCTAGACAGAGGATCAACAAAGAAATAGAGAATCTGAATATTACTATAAATGAACTAGACTTAATAGACATTTATAGGACATTACATCCCACAACAGCAGGATACACCTTTTTCTCAAGTGCTCATGGATCATTCTCAAAGATAGACCATATGCTGGGTCACAAAGCAAGTCTCAACAAATTTAAAAAGATTGAAATCTTACACAACACTTTCTCGGACCATAAAGGAATGATGTTGGAA
This sequence comes from Tamandua tetradactyla, assembly GCF_023851605.1. Classification (NCBI taxonomy): domain Eukaryota; kingdom Metazoa; phylum Chordata; class Mammalia; order Pilosa; family Myrmecophagidae; genus Tamandua; species Tamandua tetradactyla. The sequence continues at coordinate 356,558 of NW_027518258.1, read as the reverse complement.
ATCAATAATAGGCAGAGTGCCAGAAAACTCACAAATACGTGGAGGCTCAACAACACACTCCTAAACAACGACTGGGTCAAAGAAGAAATTGCAAGAGAAATTAGCAAATACCTCGAGGCGAATGAAAATGAAAACACAACATATCAAAACTTATGGGACGCAGCAAAGGCAGTGCTAAGAGGGAAATTTATTGCTCTAAATGCCTATATCAGAAAAGAAGAAAAGGCAAAAATGCAGGAATTAACTATCCATTTGGAAGAACTGGAGAAAGAACAGCAAGCTAACCCCAAAGCAAGCAAAAGGAAAGAAATAACAAAGATTAGAGCAGAAATAAATGAAATTGAAAACATGAAAACAATAGAGAAAATCAATAAGGCCAGAAGTTGGTTCTATGAGAAAATCAATAAGATTGATGGGCCCTTAGCAAGATTGACAAAAAGAAGAAGAGAGAGGATGCAAATAAATAAGATCAGAAATGGAAGAGAAGACATAACTACTGACCTCACAGAAATAAAGGAGGTAAAAACAGGATACTATGAACAACTTTACGCTAATAAATACAACAATTTAGAGGAAATGGACGGGTTCCTGGAAAGACATGAACAACCAACTTTGACTCAAGAAGACATAGATGACCTCAACAAACCAATCACAAGTAAAGAAATTGAATTAGTCATTCAGAAGCTTCCTAAAAAGAAAAGTCCAGGACCAGATGGCTTCACATGTGAATTCTACCAAACGTTCCAGAAAGAATTAGTACCAATTCTCTTCAAACTCTTCAAAAAAATCAAAGTGGAGGGAAAACTACCTAATTCATTCTATGAAGCCAACATCACCCTCATACCAAAACCAGGCAAAGATATTACATAAAAAGAAAACTACAGACCAATCTCTCTAATGAATACAGATGCAAAAATCCTCAATAAAATTCTAGCAAATCGTATCCAACAACACATTAAAAGAATTATACATCATGACCAAGTAGGATTCATCCCAGGTATGCAAGGATGGTTCAACATAAGAAAATCAATTAATGTAATACACCATATCAACAAATCAAAGCAGAAAAATCACATGATCATCTCAATTGATGCAGAGAAGGCATTCGACAAGATTCAACATCCTTTCCTGTTGAAAACACTTCAAAAGATAGGAATACAAGGGAACTTCCTTAAAATGATAGAGGGAATATATGAAAAACCCACAGCTAATATCATCCTCAATGGGGAAAAATTGAAAACTTTCCCCCTAAGATCAGGAACAAGACAAGGATGTCCACTATCACCACTATTATTCAACATTGTGTTGGAGGTTCTAGCCAGAGCAATTAGACAAGAAAAAGAAATACAAGGCATCAAAATTGGAAAGGAAGAAGTAAAACTATCACTGTTTGCAGACGATATGATACTATACGTTGAAAACCCGGAAAAATCCACAACAAAACTACTAGAGCTAATAAATGAGTACAGCAAAGTAGCAGGTTACAAGATCAACATTCAAAAATCTGTAGCATTTCTATACACTAGTAATGAACAAGCTGAGGGGGAAATCAAGAAACGAATCCCATTTACAATTGCAACTAAAAGAATAAAATACCTAGGAATAAATTTAACTAAAGAGACAAAAAACCTATATAAAGAAAACTACAAAAAACTGCTAAAAGAAATCACAGAGACCTAAATAGATGGAAGGGCATACCGTGTTCATGGATTGGAAGACTAAATATAGTTAAGATGTCAATCCTACCTAAATTGATTTACAGATTCAATGCAATACCAATCAAAATCCCAACAACTTATTTTTCAGAAATAGAAAAACCAATAAGCAAATTTATCTGGAAGGGCAGAGTGCCCCGAATTGCTAAAAACATCTTGAGGAAAAAAAACGAAGCTGGAGGTCTCGCGCTGCCTGACTTTAAGGCATATTATGAAGCCACAGTGGTCAAAACAGCATGGTATTGGCATAAAGATAGATATATCGACCAATGGAATCGAATAGAGTGCTCAGATATAGACCCTCTCATCTATGGACATTTGATCTTTGGTAAGGCAGTCAAGCCAACTCACCTGGGACAGAGCAGTCTCTTCAATAAATGGTGCCTAGAGAACTGGATATCCATATGCAAAAGAATGAAAGAAGACCCATCTCTCACACCCTATACAAAAGTTAACTCAAAATGGATCAAAGATCTAAACATTAGGTCTAAGACCATAAAACAGTTAGAGGAAAATGTTGGGAGATATCTTATGGATCTTACAACTGGAGGCGGTTTTATGGACCTTAAACCTAAAGCAAGAGCACTGAAAAAGGAAATAAATAAATGGGAACTCCTCAAAATTAAACACTTTTGTGCACCAAAGAACTTCATCAAGAAAGTAGAAAGACAGCCTTCACAATGGGAGACAATATTTGGAAATGATATATCAGATAAAGGTCTAGTATCCAGAATTTATAAAGAGATTGTTCATCTCAACAACAAAAAGACAGCCAACCCAATTACAAAATGGGAAAAAGACTTGAACAGACACCTCTCAGAAGAGGAAATACGGATGGCCAAGAGGCACATGAAGAGATGCTCAATGTCCCTGGCCATTAGAGAAATGCAAATCAAAACCACAATGAGATATCATCTCACACCCACCAGAATGGCCATTATCAACAAAACAGAAAATGACAAGTGCTGGAGAGGATGCGGAGAAAGAGGCACACTTATCCACTGTTGGTGGGAATGTCAAAGGGTGCAACCACTGTGGAAGGCAGTTTGGCGGTTCCTCAAAAAGCTGAATATAGAATTGCCATACGACCCAGCAATACCATTGCTAGGTATCTACTCAAAGGACTTAAGGGCAAAGACACAAACAGACATTTGCACACCAATGTTTATAGCAGCATTATTTACAATTGCAAAGAGATGGAAACAGCCAAAATCTCCATCAACAGAAGAGTGGCTAAACAAACTGTGGTATATACATACGATGGAATATTATGCAGCTTTAAGACAAGATAAACTTATGAACCATGTAATAACATGGATGGACCTAGAGAATATTATGCTGAGTGAATCCAGCCAAAAACTAAAGGACAAATACTGTATGGTCCCACTGATGTGAACGGACATTCGAGAATAAACTTGAAATATGTCATTGGTAACAGAGTTCAGCAGGAGTTAGAAACAGGGTAAGACAATGGGTAATTGAAGCTGAAGGGATACAGACTGTGCAACAGGACTAGATACAAAAACTCAAAAATGGACAGCACAATAATACCTAATTGTAAAGTAATCATGTTAAAACACTGAATGAAGCTGCATCTGAGCTATAGGTTTTTGTTTTGTTTTGTTTTGTTTTGTTTTGATTTTACTATTATTACTTTTATTTTTTTCTCTATATTAACATTCTATATCTTTTTCGGTTATGTTGCTAGTTCTTCTAAACCAATGCAAATGTACTAAGAAATGATGATCATGCATCTATGTGATGATGTTAAGAATTAATGATTGCATGTGTAGAATGGTATGATCTCTAAATGTTGGGTTAATTTCTTTTTTTCCGTTAATTAAAAAAAAAAAAAAGAGAAGGGATAATTGGAGATGAAGGGATACAGACTGTACAACGGGACTGGATATAAAAACTCAGAAATGGACAGCACAATACTACCCAATTGTAATGCAATTATGTTAAAACACTGAATGAAGCTGCATGTGAGGTATAGGTTTTTTGTTTTTGTTTTTTTTGTTTTTTTTTCTTTCTATTATTGTTTTAATTCTTATTCTGTTGTCTTTTTATTTCTTTTTCTAAATCGATGCAAATGTACTAAGAAATGATGAATATGCAACTATGTGATGTTATTAAGAATTACTGATTGTACATGTAGATTGGAATGATTTCTAATTGTTTTGTTAATTCTTTTTTTAATTAATAAAAAAATGAAAAAAAAAGAAAACATTGGGCAAACATAAAGAACAGAAAAGTTTGAAAAAACAAATTGCAGAACTAATGGGAATAAAAGGCACAGTAGAAGAGATAAAAAATGGAAACCTACAACAAGAGAGTTGAAGAGGCAGAAGAAAGGATTAGTGAACTAGAGAACTAGACATCTGAAATCTGACACACAAAAGAATATATAGGGAAAAGAATGGGAAAATATGAGCAGTCTCAGGGAATTAAATGATACCATAAAGTGCATGAGTATACATGTTGTAGAGAAGGAGAAGAGAAGGGAAAAGGGAAAAGGATGAGAAAGACTAATGGAAGAAATAATCACTGGAAATTTCTCATCTCTTATGAAAGTCATAAAATTACAGATCCAAGAATTGCAGCATACCCTAAAAGAATACATCCAAATAGACACATTCCAAGACACTAATCAGTATGTCAAATTTCAAATACAGAGAGAATTTTGAAAGTAGCAAGAGAAAGTCAATCTATCACATACAAGGGAAGTTTGATAAGACTATGTGTGGATTTCTCAGCAGAAATCATGGAGGCAATAAGGCAGTGGTATGATGTATTTAAGATTCTGAAAGGGAAAAACTGCCAAACAAGAATTCTATAGCCAGCAAAACTGTCCTTCAAAAACAATGGGGAGGGTGCATGGGTGGTTCAGTGGTAGAATGCTTACCTTTCATGTGGGAACCATCCAAGTTCAATTCCTGGACTATGCACCTTAAAAAAAAATAATAAGGGGGGGAGATTAAAACATTTTCAGACAAACAATCCCTGAGAGAATTTGTGACTAAGAGACTGGCTGTATAAGAAATACTAATGGCAGCACAACAGACAGATGAGAAAAGGCAGGAAATACAGAAGTCTGGAGAAGAGTGTAGCAATGAAGACTAATGCAATAGTATATATAGAAAAAAAGTAGATATGACATAAAATCAAAAAAACAAAACACAGGAACAACATTAAATATGAATGAATTCAACTCCCCAGTTAAAAGCTGTAGACTACCAGAATGAATTTAAAAACAGGACCCATCTATATGCTATCTATAGGAGACTCATTTTAGACCCAAGGACAAAAATAGGTTGAAAGTGAAAGGTTGGGAAAAAAATATTTCATGCAAACAACAACCGGAAAAGAGCAGGAGAAGCTATAATAATATCCAACAAATTCGACTTCAAATATAAAGAAATTAAAGAGACAAAGAAGAACATTATGTATTAATAAAAGGAGCAGTTCAATAAGAAGATTTAACAAACAACCATAAATATTTATGCACCTAGCCAAAGTGCTCCAAAGTACATGAGGAAAACACTGACAAGACTGAAGGGAGAAACAGACACTTCTACCATAATAGTTGGTGACTTTCATTCCCCACTCTCATCTCTCTAACAGAGAAGAAACAGAGAACTTGAATAATATGCTAAATGAACTAGACTTAACAGACATTTACAGAACATTACACCCCATAACAGTAGGATACACATTTTTCTCAAGAGCTCATGGGTCTTTCTCAAGGATAGTCCATATACTGGGTCTATCCTTGAGATAGCAAGTTTCAATAAACTTAAAAAAAACTGAAACTATTCAAAACACTTTCTTAGACCATAATGGACTGAAGTTGGAACTCAATAATAGGCAGAGGGCCAGAAAATTCACAAATATATGGAGGCTAAACAAAACATTCTTAAACCACCAGTGGGTCAAGAAAGAAATTACAAGAGAAACCAGTACACGTTTCAAGGCAAATGAAAATGAAAATACAACATATCAAAATTTATGGGGTGCAGCAAAGGCACTGATAACAGGGAAATTCATTGCTTTAAATACTGATATTAAAAAAGAAGAAAGAACAAAAATTGAGGAATTAACAATTCACTTGGAAGGCCAAGAGAAAGAACAGAAAACTAACCCTAAGCAAACAAAAGGAAAGAATTACAAAGATGAGAGCAGAAATAAATGAAATTGAGAATATTAAAACAATCAAGAAAAATCTATGGACCCTTAGCTAGGCTGATGAGAGAGAGAGAGAGAGAGAGAGAGAGAGAGAGAGAGAGAGAGAGAGAGAGAGAGAGAGAGAGAGAGAGCAAAGGCAAATAAATAAAACCAGAAGTGGAAGAAGAGACATAACCACCGACCATGCAGAAATAAAGGAGGTTATGAGAGGATACTATGAGTAACTATATATTAATAAACTAGACAATGTTTGTTGTCTAGAAATGGACAACTTCTTAGAAAGGCATGGACAACCAACACTGACTTGAGAAGAAACAGATGACTTGAACAAACCAATCACAAGTAAAGAGATTGAATCAGTCATCAAGTAGCTCCCAAAAAACAAAACTCCAGGGGCAGATGGTTTCACATGTGAATTCTATCAAACATTCAAGAAGGAATTAGTACCAATCCTGCTCAAACGCTTCAAAAAAATTGAACAGGAGGAAAAGCTACCTAACTTATTCTATGAAGCCAACATCACCCTAATACTAAAGTCATACAAAGATACTACAAGATAAGAAAATTGCAGACCAATCTCTTTAATGAAAATAGATGCAAAAATCTTCAAAAAAATACTTGCAAATAGAATCCACCAGCACACCAAAAGAATTATACACCAGGACCAAGTGACATATTCTAGGTATGCAAAGCTGATTCAACACCAGAAACTAAACTACTGCAATACACCATATCAGTAAGTCAAAGCAGAAAAATACATGATCATCTCAATATCAAGATCAGGAAAGGCACCTGACAAAATTCAAAATCCTTTCTTGATGAAAACACTCCAAAGGATAGGAATAGAAGGAAACATCCTCAACATAAAGGAAATATATGAAAAACCCATAGCTAACATCATCCTAAATTAGATTGAAAGCTTTTCCTCTAAGATCAGGAAGAAGACAAGAATGCCCAGTGTAACCATTGTTATTCACCATTGTTCTGGAAGTTCTAGCCATAGCAATTAGATAAGTAAAAGAAGCAAAAGGTATCCAAATTGAAGGGAAGAAGTAAAACTCTCACTGTTTGCAAACGACATGACACTACATATGGAAAATCCCAAAAAGATCTACAGCAAAGCTATTAGAGTTAATAAATGAACATAGCAAAGTGGCAAGTTACAATATGAACACGCAAAATTCAGTAATATTTCAATACATTAGTGATGAGCAATTTGAGGAGGAAATCAAGAAAAAAATTCCATTTACAATAGCTACCAAAAATATCAAATGTTTAGGAATAAATCTAACTAAGGATACAAAAGACTTATACTCAGAAAACAAAACAAAAAAAACGCAAAAGAAATCATGAAAGACCTAAATCAATGGAATAGCATAGCATATTCATGGATTGGAAGACAAAAGATTGTTATAGTGTCAATTCAACCCAAATTGATTTATAGATTTAATGCAATACCAATTAAAATCCCAACAACTTATTTTCAGAAATAGAAAAACCATGAGTCAAATTTATTTGGGATGGCAGTGTGCCCAGAATAGCTAAAAAATATTTTAAGAAAGAAAAATGAAGTGGGAGGTCTGATACTACTTGACTTTAAAGCATTTTATGAAGCTACAGTGGTCAAAACAGATGGTATCAACATAACAAGAGATATACTGACCAATGGAATTAAATTGAGTATTCAAATATAGACCCCCTAATCTATGGATAATTGATCTTTGATAAGGTGATCAAGCCAACCCATCTGGGACAGAGCAGCCTCTTTAATAATGGTGTTGGGAGAACTGGATATTCATATGTAAAAAAGTGAAAGAGAATCCATATCTCACTCCTTATACAAGTTAACTTAAAATAGAGCAAAGACCTAAACAATAGACTTAAGAATACAAAACTGTTAGAAGAAAATGTAGGGAAATAGCTTAAAAATCTTTTAATAGGAGGTTGTTTATTGGACCTTACACCCCAAAGCACATGCATTGAAAAAAGAAATAGAAAAATGGGATTTCCTCAAAATTAAATCCTTTTGTGCATCAAATAATTTTATCTGGAAATTAAAAATATAGACTATGCAAAAGGAGGCAATATTTGGAAACCACGTATCAGATGGGGGTTTAGTATCCAGAATATATAGCAAGATTCTTTAACTCAACAACAAAAAGACCAACCCAATTAAAAATGGGCAAAAGACATGAACAGACACTGTTCTGAAAAGGAAATACAAATGGCTAAAAGTGGCATGAAAAAGATGCTCAAACTTCACTGGGTATTGGGGAAAAGCAAATCAAAGCCACAATGAGATATCATCCTACACCCACTATAATGGACGTTATAAAAAACCCAACAACAACAGAAAATGACTAGTGCTGGAGAGGATGTGGAGAAGGAGACACACTTATCCACTGTTGGTGGGAATTTAAAATGGTACAATTGCTCTGGAAGGCAGTTTGGCAGTTCCTCAGGAAGGTAAGTATAGAATTGTCATAGGATCCAACAATCCCATCACTGGTATTCAGAGGAACTGAAGATATACTTCAATTGTTGTGGAGGAACACAAATGGATACCTCCACACCAATGTTTATAGCAGCATTATTTATGACTGCCAAGAGATAGAAGCAACCCGAATGTTCATCAACAGATAAGTGGCTAAATAAGCTGTGGTGTATATATTCAATGGAATATTATGCAGCTGTAAGACAGAATAAAGTCATGAAGCATGTAACAACATGGATAAAACTTGAGGAAATTATGCTGAGTGAAATTAGCCAGAAATAAAAGGACAAACACTACATGGTCCCACTAATATGAACTAATATTAACGAGTGAACTCTGAGAGATAAAGTTAAGAACACAAGTTATCAGGAGATAGAAAGAGGGTCAAGATTCGGCATTTGGTGCTAAAGGAATACAGATTGTGCAAGAAGACTGATTGTACTAATTCAGAAATGGATAGCACAATACTGCCTGATGGTAGCATAATAATATAAGTACACTGAATGAAGCTGAATGTGAGTTTGGTTGAGGGAGAAGGGTTGGGGATATATATGAAACCAGAAGGAAAGATAGAGGATAAAGACTGAGATAGTAAAACTTAGGAATGTGTAGAGTGGATAAGGATGGTCAATAAATGTACAAATATAAAAATTTTTTTGCATGAGGGAGAACAAATGAATGTCAACATTGCAAGGGTTTGAAAATGGATGGTATACAGGAAAAGGTACAATCAAGGCAAGCTAGGGTCTATAGTCAACACTAACACTGTATTATTTCTAATGGGAAAATGAAACATCAGTAAAATAACCATTTGGTAAGAGTTAATTTAGACTCCACTTGCTATCCCAATGGAGTATGATGGACTTTAACCAAGACATACATTCAGAATAATAAATATAAAATATAAGCTATAATTACTTAAAAAGTTACAAAACTAAGGAAGAGTCTAAACTCAATAAGATGCTTTCCTCCATTTAGCTGCTATTAGGTACATCATTTATCTTCTTACCTTTGTCTCTTTTCATGTTTTTTAAACACTTATTATTCATTTACAGCCTAGGCCTTATTCCCTCACTTTACAGAGGATGAAATTAAGAGTTAGAGAAGTTAAGTAATATGTAAATATTTAACAGGACAATCAGAAACAGAACCCAATTCTACTCCCTTACAGCTAACCAAATCACAGTTTTTGGCCATATCATACAGAGGAAAAGTAAATACATTTTAATTTGTATTTATTTAATGCATTTTCCTCCAGCAGATTTGCAAAGGAGCTTCCTATTCATATTTTGAGTAGGCTAAAACTTGAATAAGTTAGCATTCTTAGAGTATGCATGAATAAGTTGGGTGGATATGAATGGGGGTAAAAATAGAGCAGAATCTTGGCTGGAAATCTGTGGAACTGTTGGGAAAAGAATCCCAGTAGGATTCAAGATTTTCCATGAATGAGTTACAAGGAAAATGTGTTAAAGTACCAGGCATTTTTGCCTGGCTTTGGTTGAATACTTCTTACCTTCATGCCCTTAGTCCTGCTCTCCCACCTTCCCTTTCACTTGAGCTGATAATAGCATGTATGCAGCAGGACAGCCATATGGACTGCTAAAAATTCGTATTGCTTGATAAATAACTTCACCCCTTTGCCCACAGGTGCCCTTACCTCCTGCCCAACCCCTCTACAATATCTTACCATGACCCAGAAAGCAAATGGTTAATGTCTAGCACAGAAGAACTCCACGACCTTGATGGAGGCTAGGTTTGTGTCCTTTCTGATTGTCTGGTGCCATACCACACCAATGTTCTGGTCAGTAGTTTTAATAACACTCTGTGTATTCTGATGTCTGCATCCCCAGTTGTTTCCATAAAAGCTTCTGGATGAGGAGAGTGGTTTGGGGAGTGTGTTAGTTAGATTCAGTTGTCAACTTGGCCAGGTGAAGGCACCTAGTTTTATTGCTGAAGACATGAGCCAATGGTACATGAACCTCATCTGTTGCTAATTACATCTGCAGTCAGCTAGGAGGCATGCCTGCTGCAATGAATGATGTTTGACTTAATTGGCTGGTGCTTAATGAGAGAGTGCAACATAGCACAGCCCAAGCAGCTCAGCATACCTCATCTCAGCACTCACAGCTCAGCCCAGGCCTTTGGAGATGCAGAAAGGAATCACTCTGGAGAAAGTTGTTGGAAACCAGAGGCCTGGAGAGAAGGCCAGCAGAGATTACCCTGAGCCTTCCACATAAGAAAGAACCTCAGATGAAAGTTAGCTGCCTTTCTTCTGAAGAACTAACAAAAATAAATCCCCTTTTATTAAAAGCCAATCCATGTCTGGTGCATTGCATTCTGGCAGCTAGCAAACCAGAATAGGGAGAGAAGGTCAGACAGGAAGGAGGAAGGATAAAGAGGTGGTATGGTGTCTGCCAGACAGAGAGAGTGGTAGGATACAAGCTAATGCAACTCTTCTAAAGGGATTTTATGTGCTTGTGGACAAAAAAAGGGCCACTTTGAGGACCTGGTCACACAGTGTGGCATAGATTTTGGAATGGGGCTTTCTTTCAGCCCATGCATAGACCACCTCACCACTTGGGCTTCTATTAGAATTATAAGTTGGGGGAGCATTTATGTATTTATATAATGGTAGCTCACTAAAAGTTCTTTCAACATTTTCCTTTTTCCAAGAAAATCTTACAAGTTACTCTCCTTTTCTCTCTCTTTCCTTTTGTTATCAATTTTCTTCAGCAAGAGCTATTTTTGGAATAGAACAGTCTTAGTGACCACTCATTTAGTGCAAATGGCCATTAGATTACTGAATCCCTCCTATAACTTACATGACACTTGGTCTACCAAGGAAAATGGAAGAAAGGTAATTATCAATTGTACATTTACTATGAACTAAGCACTCTGCTGAGTTTTTTACGTATACGGTCTAGTCCATTATGTGAGCCCTTTGAGGTAACCATTACTATCATCCCAACTAATAGGTAAGGTCACTGAATCCCGGAGAATTTATGTGACCAATAAGGTCACACAACCAGAATGTGTAGAGTTTTGACTCCAATGCCCCAACACCTGCGATCTTTGTACTTCACCAGGATGCTTCTAATATGTGTGGAAACCTCTTTTTTTAGAAATTGTTCCCTACCTACAAAATTGGACTACTCCAACTTCAGCAAGTCCTAATTTAGATGAGAGATCAGGAGATCATATTTTAGCACAGCTGTAGGCCTTAGGGATACAAGCTACTACTTATAAAAGTGTTCTACCCAACCTGTATCAAGTTTATCCTGTGACTCCTGGACTTTGAGTGACACTGGGTACGTGATAAGTGATGGGCCCACTAAGGCACACTGAAGAAAGGCGTTAGTGATAACTCTATCCCAAGCAAGCCAGTGAATCTGAGAAGTTGAAGTCAAAGTTCACACACATTCTTCTTGTGCAATATACCAACCCCAGTTTGACTATTCATAGTCACACAAGAAACATCCTAAGAGGGGCTAAGGGAGTCCTTAGGAGGATTCCCTGTGAATCCAGCTAAGGACTATGCTTCCTTGTGTCAAACTGAAATCTCTCTTAGTGTACCTTCTACCGCTTGGTCCCATATTTACTCCTTGGGGTCATATACAAACAGTCAAATCCTTCCATACAGTAATTCTACCTATAATTAAAGAGTACAGTTCTGTGCCCACTGACTCCTCTATTGTGGGTAAACTCCTAGCTTCTCCAGTTATTTTGTGTATGTCATGGTTTCCAGTGTCTTCTTCATCCTACGTCTCAAATTTAAATTTCCTTTAAATTCCTTTTAAAGTGCAGTACCCAGAACTTAGCACCATACCACTTAAAATGGCCAGCTCAAAATAGAAACCACCAACATCTTTCTTCTAGGTACTTAACAAAGCCTAAATTATATGATTTTTATTTTTAAAAAACTGTTTTTTGCAACACAATACCATTTCATCATAAAGTACAAAATGTTACTTGAAGTCTCTGTGTTTTTCAAATGCTGTTGCTGAGTCACGCTTGCTTCCACCACAGATATTTTCTTTAACTAAACTTTTGACTTTGAAATAATTGTACATTCATATGCAATATAAGATCTACTACAGAGAAATCTCCATCCCCTTTACTCAGTTTCCCTCAGTGGTAACATCTTATACTATCACACCTGGGGTATTGACACTGACATTGGCACAATTGATATTGATAGTGAAAATACAGAACCTTTCCACCACCACCAGGATCTTCATGCCACTCTTTCATGGGCACACTTATTCCCCCCACCCCTGCGCACACCCATTTTTAAATCCTGGCAACCACTTAATTTTTCTTCATTACTACAATTTTGTCATTTTAAGCATGTTTTGTAAAGGGAATAATAGAGTACTAACCTTTTGCAATTGGCTTTTTTTTTTGCTTAGCATAACTGCCTGAAGAGTCATCCAGATTGTTGCATATATCAATCTTTCATTATTTTTTTTTTACTGTTGAATAGTACTGCATGGTCTGGATATACCACAGTTTACCTACCTATTCATCCATTTAAAGACATCTGGGCTTTTTCCAGTCTGAGGCCATAATGAATATAGCTGCTGTAAATATTTAGGTCCAGTTTTTGAGTAAGTACAATTGTTCATTTCTCTGGAACAAATGCTCAGGTGTGCAATTGCTAGATTGTATACTACTTGCACGTACAGTTTTTTTAAATTACTAAACTGTTTTTCAGAGTGGTGAGCTATTTTATATTCCCAGCAGCCATGTATGACTGATCTAGTTTCTCTACATTCTCATTAGCATTTGGTACTGTTGCATTTTGAATTTTAGTCATTCTAGTAGGTGCATAGTGATATCTCATTGTGGCTTTAATTTACTCTCCCCTAATGACTAGTGATGATGAATATCTTTTTATGTGTTTATTTGCCATCTGATATCCTCTTTGGAGAAATGCCTATTCATAACTTTTACCCATTTTCTAATTGGATTGTTTTTTACTGTTGAGTTTTTATATGTTCTAGACATTAGTCCTTTGTCAAATATGTTGGCAAATATTTTCTTCCAATCTATAACTTGTCTTTTCATTCTCTTAACAAACAGAAGTCTCAATCCCTCAAAATAAAAAGAACTCCTACAAATTAATACTAAACAGGGAGTACAATGGTTGTTCCATGGTAGAATTCTCACCTGCCATGTGGGAGACTTGAGTTCAAGTCCCAGTCCATGCACTCTCCAAACAAACAAACAACAAGCAAACAAAAAATTCACCAAATGATGCTGTAATGATAGGATACTCACATGGAAAAATGGTGAAATGTGACCCCACCATACAGCGTACAAAAAAAAACCTAAAAGATAAACAATCCAATAAAAAAATAGGAAAGTAAATTGGCATTTTACAGTTCATTCAAAGGAATACTATGCAGCAATAAAAATGAACTATGTTTAAGTCAACAACATAATGTTGAACAAAAATATCCAAACATCAATGAATACGTACTGTTCAATTCCATTTATATAGCATTGAATACCAGACAAAACTGGTTTTAATTATTAGAAGTTAGGATATGTGTTACCAAGGGGAGAAGAGTGGGCCATGTGAGTGGACAGGGGCATGGGGAAGATTTTGGGGTTAGTGATAGTCTATTTATTGATCTGGGAACTGGCTGCAGGAATGTGTTCAACTGAGTTGGATGCTTATCTGTGCACATTTCTGAATGTACTGTAAACTTTGTTAACAAAGATTATTTTTAAAATTACATTATTTTCACTTTTCCCTGCCCCAAATCAGGGACAAGCAGTCCTCCAGGAAAGTTGATAAAAGATAAGATTTTTCTGAGTATCTATCAGCACGCATTAGTCATGTACAAAGTTCAGTTATTTTTAAGGAGTGTTTTGTGACAGCATTAGATGGTCATCCTCTCATGCTGCTGTAAAAATCATACTCAAGAGCAGCAACATTTTTATATGTTGAAAGTAACATCTTGAAGTTTATTTTTTCAATACACAGTAAGTTTTTCAATTTTGTGGTTCCAGCAATATAATGCTCCATTTTTCTTAACAACATATTTATGTTTCTGGCGTTGCAGCCTGATGAAAGCAAGAATTGCCAGTGGGCATGTGAAACATTCAATAACAGCTGGCTGATATTAGGGAGTTCTGGATTTCCCTCTTTCTGATAGTGCATTTGACTGACATATATTTCATGTCAGGCTGCTTGGTGCCCTGAAATAGTGTGCCAGATGTCAACCTTAGCCCTCCTCCTTTCCTCCTGGGATTTATGTCTTTATGATCACTTTTGTTTTGTGTTCCAGAAGGTTGTTTGATTGCTTTTTGTCTCAGTGCCCAGACCTGTTCTCTTCTCCCTATTTCATGGTCACCTTTGTAGATAGAATATTAAAATGACCCCCATGACTTTCAGCCCCTGGTGTTTCTCATGTGATTATGTTACAGTACATGGTGAAAAGGGTGTTGTAATTAAGGTTACTAATCAGAGGGTTTTGAAATAATAAAAAAGGATATTATTTGGGTAGACCCAATCAAACTTCCCTTAAACAGCACAGAGTTTTCTCCAGACAATAGCAGAATGAGAGAGACAATGCACGAGAAGGATTGGGTGTGCCGTTCCTGGCATTGGAGATGGAGGGGCTATGTACAATACTAGAAAGTGGCTTCTAGTTGTTAAGAGCAAACCCTGGAAACAGCAGCTAGGAAATGGAGATCTCAGTTCTCCAACAACCACAAGGAACTGAGTTCTTCCAGAAACCTAAATGAGCTTGAAAGCAGATTCTTCTCCACAGCCTCTAGGTAAGAGCTCAGCTGATACCTTGATTTTGGCTTTCTGAGCCATTAAGCAGAGATCCCAGCACAGAGTTCTGAATTCAAACATACAGAAAAACAAGGTAATAAGTGGGTATTTATTATCCAAGTTTATCTTCTGAAATAGAACTGTGAACTAAAGGGTGCTCTTGTAAGCTGTTAAGTTTTAGGTAATTTGTTATGCAGCAATAGAAAACTAATACAATCATCCATATGTGTAATTCAACAGTTTTTCCCTTGATTTCTAAAATACAATGAATAAATGTACACACAAAACAATTATGCGATTTGCAGACATTTAATAAAGATTAAAAAAGGTAATTGCTAAAGACAGGCTTCAGATTCATGTGACAATTAACCTAAATTTGCATGCTAAGTTTCTTGATTCTCTAAAAGCCACTCAATCATTTATGCCAATTCAAGGGTCATCCTAAATTCAGAAATTTCTCTTCTATTGCTGTCTGGGACTTATTAATCAGCTCAAAATAGTTACCATTTATTGAATGCTAACTGAATGACAGGCATCTTTTTACTCGATTCTCAGTATTACATGCATTATCTGATTATATACACGCTGTAAAATAGTGATTAAGCTTAATATAAAGAGGAGAAACCTGAGGTCCAAAAAGATTATCAAAGTTTCCCAAGGTCACATAATTAATAAAACCAGAAGTAGGATTAGAAACCAGTCTCTCTATTATTAAATTATCTATTTCTTAAATAATAGGGGGAACAAATGTTAAAATAAATTTAGTAGATTGAAATGCTTGTGATCAATGAAAGGAAGGAGTAAGGGGTGTGGTATGTATGAATTTTTTTCTGTTTTCTTTTTATTTCTTTTTCTGAATTGGTGCAAATGTTCTAAGAAACTATCATGATGATGAATTTACAATGATGTGATGATGTGAATTACTGATTATATGTGTAGAACAGAATGATCATATATTAAGAATGTTTGTGTTTGTTTGTTGTTACATTTCAAAAAATGATAAATAAATAAAATTCTTTATTCTTAACTGCCATAGTTGCTATCTCTTATTAGTTCAGCAGTAACAGTGTAGTCCTTATGAGCATCATGATGTCCTCCCCTCTCAAATCTTTAAGGAAAATTGCAATTGAGAGAAAAATTATTCTTGAGCTTTTTGGCACTGGGTAAAGTTAATCTAAAGAACTCTCGTAAAATGTTATATCTATATATTTTATCAATAATAAGAATTATGAAGATAAATCATACATTTAGCAAATATTTTTGCTTGACACTCCTGTGCTAGACACTGAAGATTCAACAGTAAATAAAACATGATTCCTGCTCACAAAAAATTTACAATCTGGTGACTACAGGGCTAAGCACAGACAAATAAAAGAACTTAATTATAATGAAGAATTTTACCCTGTCTGGTTCTGGATCTTTTCCCTTATATTTTGAAATGGTTCCTTGCTAATCATGAAAGGGGCAAATTTTAAAGCAGAGTTATCGCAGGCATCTACAGAGAGTCTGATCCATTAAACTGCTCACCCCTTCATAAGGAAAGATACCCTAGTGCCTCAGTGGTATAGATACCCAAGGATGTCTCCATGAGAAGTGATTTCCCCAAAATAATGACTTGTAAAGAATCAGCCTTTGAAGCAGACTGTTTGAATTTACTTGCTAGGGGTTAGGGGTTAAGGAAATAGAGTGAAAGAAAGATGACATGTTTGCAAAAATAGCCACTTTGTTAGATGAATTGCCCTTCCACAACCTTCTACTTATACGAACTTTCAATGTGATTATACAAATTTATCTCCTGGAATAAGGAAGGGTCTTAATGAATGGTTTATAATGGAGGCTTAGGGTTAGAGATTAAAGATTTATATTAACATGCTCATTTTACATTTAAGATACCTTTGAACATTGCCTTTTGAATGAAAAGATTTAAGTCAGAAATTTACAGTTCTAAATTCTTAAAAATGTCGAAACTAAGGAATCCACAGGAAGATACCTTGACTCCAAAGAATGACTGATGTCTGTCACACAGAGAGGCATGAGGCTGGCACCTGCTTGTTATTGTTCCTGGTTCTATTATTTCCAGCTTCTGATTCTAGTCGCTTCCTCTCTAAGTGTCTGTAGCCCCTTAACTTAGCTTCTCTGGGGCAAAACTCTGGGTTTCAGCTTGCTTAGCGTCTCATGGGAAGGCACATGGTGGTGTCTGCTGGGCTCATCTCCTGGCTTCTGGTTTCACATGGTTCTCACAGATCCTGTAGTTCCTTCTGGCATTTTCCTCTGCATCTCAAAATGTCTATGTTGGATCTTCAAGCAACTCTAAATGTTGCACCTGAACTTTCTCCAAAATGTCTCCCTTTTAAATGACTCCAGTAAAAGGATCAAGACCACACCTTGAATGGGAGGGGGCCAAACCTAATCAAAAGGCCACACCCACACTTGGTTATGTCACATCTCCCAGGAAACAACCTAATCAAAAGTTCCATCATAAACAATAGATATGCCCCCACAAGATTGGATTAGGATTAAGAGAACATGGCTTTTCTGGGTTATATAATGGTTTCAAATCAGCACAGTAGCTTGGAGGTAGTTGAGTTGGAAAAGTTCATGCTGTATATATTTCCACATTTTGAAACAAAAAAAATAGTCACTAAAGAAACAATGATTATTAAATGCAAAACATGATACTGGACTGGATCTAAGAATTGAGGAGAAAAGGCTCAAAAGGACATTTTTGGAACATATTAAAAAATTGGAAAATAGACTGTAAGCTTTGTATTAATGCTAAATTTTTGGAACTTGGTAACTTTATTTAAGATGGTTACATAGGGCGGCAGTGACGGTGGGGAAGGAGGGAGCGGCCGCCACCGCCGCGGTGCGCTCGCGGGGCCGGGGCGGAGCTGCGCAGTCCTCCGGGAGCTGTGCCAGGACAGAGGCGTGCCGCCCTGCCCACAAGTTGCCGGCAGCCGAGCGCGGCACCGCCTCCTCCCGCTCTCAGCCCCCTTGCGCTCACCCGGTGGCAGTCGCCGGCGCCAGGACGCACGTCCCGCGGCAGCCGACCCCAGCTGTAAAGCGGGACCGCAGCCCCTCGCCCGCCGGCGCGATCGACAGTCTCGCTAGAGTCTCCTCGGCCAAACCCCGCGGCTGGAAGATGTGGCAGCTGGCCACTGAGCGCCTGCAGCACTTTCAAACCATGCTGAAGTCTAAATTGAATGTCCTAACACTAAAAACGGAACCTCTCCCAGCGGTCATCTTCCATGAACCAGAGGACATTGAGCTGCGTACCACCACGCCACTGATGAAGACACGGACTCACAGTGGATGCAAGGTTACATACCTGGGTAAGGTTTCCACCTCGGGCCTGCAGTTCTCGTCAGGCTGCACGGAAAACCCGTCATCAAGCTTTGGAAGAAACACACGCTAGCCCGAGAAGACGTCTTTCCGGCCGATGCTCTCCTGGAGATCCGACCCTTCCAAGTGTGGCTCCACCACCTCGACCACAAAGGCGAGGCCACCGTGCACATGGATACCTTCCAGGTGGCCCGCATTGCCTATTGCACCGCCGACCACAACGTGAGCCCCAACATCTTTGCCTGGGTCTACCGGGAGATCAACGATGACCTGTCCTACCAGATGGACTGCCATGCTATGGAGTGCGAGAGCGAGCTCGAGGCCAAGAAGCTGGCCCACGCCATGATGGAGGCCTTCAAGAAGACTTTCCATAGTATGAAGAGTGACGGCCGGATCCACAGGAACAGCTCATCCGAAGAAGTTTCCCAGGAGTTGGAATCTGATGACAGCTGAATGAACTGGGGATGCTTCAGCAAAGGCAGAAAATGGTCAAGGAATTCACGATGATAGATGAATAAGCAATGATTCAAATTTGCGATGAAATGACTGCTGAACCACTGGCCCCACCAAGCTTTTTAAATTCAGAAGAGCAATTCTAAATCTAAGGAAATGTATCATTAAAGTAATTATGTTACATTGAAATCTGCTGCGCTGTGACTATGAGGAGGGTGGGAATTTGGGTGGAGAGGAAGGTTCTCTTCTTTTTTCTTTTTTTTTCCCTCTTATTTCTCAATACCTCCCCATGGGAAATCTCCATGCCAGTTTGTACCATTCTCAGGCTATTACTCGGTGGCTCTTATTTGATGGATCATTCCGATTTGCCTTACAAAACCCAACAAGAATGTTAGACACGCCTAAGGATCCCTGGTGGGGAGTGGCGGCTGGGGAAGGGGGCAGCCAACATGGTATGGAGGCCGCAGGGCTGAAAGGACATCTCAGGATGATTCCGAAGGCTCCTGTCCCATGGTGTGGTTCAGATTCTCTCCTCAGTATGTGAATCAGCACAGCCATTATTAAGCTTTACAACTAACAACCTGATAGTTGGCAGTTAATTCACACTTAAAGATATTGCTTTCATTTACACAAATATATCAAGCAGTACCCTTTTATTGTATTCACTTCATCTATTTTCTTAGGACACTTGCAGCTACTAATATTCCTTTCCCTCCTCCTGCCCTGTCTACTCCCTCTTCCCCTTCCAACCCATGACAACATCCCTGTGGGGATGGATTCTTGATGTATACTGCAGAACACCAAAAGGGAAGAAAATAGCCAAGCTAATGAAATTAAAAATCCAATGATTTTAAAGCAACAGCCATAATAACAGAAATCCCAGAGAAAGAGAATGCATTATCAACCAGTGAATGAGCTCCATGTACACTGTTGTCTTTCTTCCAACTCTGAATTATAGAAATTTATTTAGTTGATGGTTCTGTCTGAGGACTCCTTCATGGCAAGCATCAAATATGATGTGATTTGAAACCTTGGAACCAAGGAAGTCTTGCCCATCAGTCAACATTGCACTCAACTAAGGAATCGGTTATATCAACTTGTAACTTGTGTAAGTTTGTCTAAGCCATCTTCATCTAAAGAGAAATCTGATCCTGTTATCTTAAAATCAGTGATATGTTAGGGTCAGAGTTGCCAGTTTGTTCATTATTGCTGATGAGAAGTTCTTACTAAAAAAGCCTGAGATCTTTAAATGTCATAATTGCAGAGTTGTTGATGAAAATTAAAACTGTTTGGTAAAATATATCCATTTAAGGCTGAGAGAAGATAACTGGTTTTCCAGATAATGTCTCTTCTTTATCAAAGTCTGTTTTTAATCCTGGTTATAGTAGGGGCACTGGACACCTTCCAGAAGCCTTAAATGAGAGCTAATTGAATACAGAGAGTGATGGCATCCATGTTTTGGTGTATCTGTCTGTCCGTGTATGCATTTGTGTGTGTATGCATGTGTGTGTATGTGTGTACATGTACTCCTGTGTGTGGGTCCAATTTTAAGGCATGTAGAATAAGCATGGTGTCATGTTGAGGAAGACTTGCCTCTTGAAGATATGCTTGTTGCTTTACAATATATGTAAACTATTCTTCAGCATAAATGCATTCAGTCTTTAATAAAAATATGTTTGAGTTAATAAAAAAAAAGGTGGTTACATAAGTGATTATCCTTGTTCTTGGGAAATGTATATAGAAGCATTAAGTGTTCAAGGAGTATGATATATATAACTTACTCTCAAATTTTGAAAAAATTGATAGGTATACAGACTGATGGATAGAAGACACATAGATAGATAGACAGACAGAGATATAGATACATAGATAAAATGGTAAAACAGATGGGGCAAAATACGAAAAGTTGATAAATCTGGGTATGTGGTTAGGAGGTATATTGGAGTTCTCTGTAGTGATTTGGATGATTTTTTCTACTATCCTGTAAGTTTGAAATTATTTTGAAATAAAAAGTTTAAAAAGCTGATCTGCTATAAAATAAGCTAACTGAACATCTCTCTGTTTGGCCTATTTCCTTATATGTGTAAGAATATTAGAAATCACTATAAAACCTGAAGTGCTCTCTTTCTAACTAGAGGATGGTGATTTTACCTCATCCTAAACCATTATTATTTCTCTGACTAATACAACACATCTATTAAGGTTCCAATCTCAGCAATAATTTCTAGAAGACTGAAAAGGAGAGCATTGTAGAATGTAGTCACCTGTAGAAGTTCTCTACTACTTAGTTCAACAAGGCACTGAATACCTTGCTGACTTAAATTATTGATGAAATCTAATTACTGTGGTTGGTGAATATTGATAGAGACTCTAAAAAATCCCAAGCAACCATACTACATATTTTGTTCTCTGGTCTTCTATTTTGAGGGTTTTAAATAAAATCTAGATATTTTTTGTTTTTTGGACCCAAACATCAACTGTCTTCAAGTTCCATTAAATTTAGGATGAGTGGAGTAGAAAGCTTTTAAATAGTCAACCGGAATCTTGAATGATTACTGTATTACTTGCTGAATGACTACATTTATTTGTCTGAAGAACACTTCATGCTCTAAAGAGAGTATATTCTACAAAATGATACACATTCATGTAAAAAAATGTTCTTCATTTAAAAATGAGCAATAGTAGTTCGCTATCATTTCTGCACAAGAACACATTATTTATTGACTTCTATGAATTATATGATAAAAAGGATAATTCATTTAAAAAAATAACTGGATCTGCATAAATTCTTATTTTTTCTATGTAGTAAATTAGAACAGTTTTTCCTTGCCTCCATGGTGAATTTATTCATGTGAAATAAAAGTTGAAGGATGGAATTTCTTCCTGTGGGACCCACGGAGGAGGCGCCCATAACTCGTGGAGTACTTGGGCCATGTGCAATAGAGCCCTCACAGGAGATGGCTGCATGCTACCCACCCAAAAGGAGGCCGTCCATATCAAAGATGAGATTCACCAATTACCCAATGATGCATGACCTGCAATAATCATCCAATATAACTGGCTCAGCTGTCAAATGGTTGTTCAGCACATGTTTTGCTTACCTGGTGCTTATCTTGTTGTGAGTGTAAACACAGAGGAAGACAACTCTCAGCTGAGCTGTTGACCATGCAGTCACTGTTCTTTCAGGCAGGGAAGGAAGTGTTAAAGAACAAGAAATACTATCTGTGCATTGTATCTGCAAGAAAGAAATATCTACCATCATGTCATTGAAGCAGAGTTCTCATATTGAAAAAAATGGTATTATATGTCATAAATTGCCAGAAGATTGTACTTATAGTTCCAGCATGATTCAACATGTATTAACTCACAAAGGAATGAATTATTACTTCAGCAATCTATTTGGAAAAGCCCTCAATGATTTATCATCTTTTAATCAACAACAAAATTTTCACCCTGGAAGTAAGTCATATGAATGTCATCTAATTGAGAAATCCTTTGTTCAGAATTCTGGCCATACATGTTACAGTGTAACTCATGTTGGAGAGAAATCCTGTGAATATCATCTATGTGGGAAAACCTTTTCTAAATATTCTGAATTGAGATGACATGAGAGAACTCACACTGGAGAAAAACCATATGAATGCCATCTATGTGGGAAAGCCCTCACCCGTTATTCTAACCTTAAACGACATGAGAACACTCATACTGGAGAGAAACCCTATGAATGTCATCTATGTGGGAAAGCCTTCAGGTTTTCTTCTAATCTTAGAGAACATGAGAGGGTTCACACTGGAGAGAAACCATATGAGTGTCTTTTATGTCAGAAAGTCTTTAACAATTGGTCTAACTTTAGACGACATGAGAGAACTCACACTGGAGAAAAACCATATGAGTGTTACCTATGTGGGAAAGCCTTCACCCGTTATTCTAACCTTAAACAACATAAGAACACCCATACTGGAGAGAAACCCTATGAATGTCATCTATGTGGGAAAGCCTTCAGGTTTTCTTCTAATCTTAGAGAACATGAGAGGATTCACACTGGAGAAAAACCATATGAATGTCATCTATGTGGGAAAGCCTTCAGTCATTATTTTAACCTTAGACAACATGAGAACACTCATACTGGAGAGAAAGCTTATGAATGTCATCAATGTGGCAAAGCATTCTGTTTATCTTCTGATCTTAGAGTACATGAGAGGATTCACACTGGAAAGAAACTATATGAATGTCATTTATGTGGTAAAACCTTCACTTGTTCTTCTAGCCTTAAACAACATGAGAGAACTCACACTGCAGAGAAACCATATGAATGCCATCTATGTCAGAAAGCCTTCAGTGATTATTCTAACCTTAGACAACATGAGAAAACTCATACTGAAGAGAAACCCAATGAATGTCATTTATGTCAGAAAGTCTTTGCCAGTTATTCTAACCTTAGAAAACATAAGCGAAGTCACACTGTAATGAAACCTTAGGAATGTCATCTATGTGGAAAAGCCTTTACTCAATATTTTAACTAGAGATAAGTAAGTGCCTTTCTCCTTAGCATTCATCATTGCCTAAAAGACAATCAGTTTTCAGAGTTCCCAGGTGAAGGAGCTTATGTGCAAAAATTGAATCCAAATATAGTACTGTTTCCATAGTATCACAGCATTATTTATAACAATGAATACAAAGTGGCCATTCACATAATATTCACTCACTACCTCCTTAACTAAATTCAGACTTGGTATCACAACTTTGACTGATTTGGACCTATGTAGAGTTTAGTCTCTATAATGGGATTTAATCTTTTCCTCCCTTAATGGCATGATATTGACAAGGTAATTAAACAGATTTTGAAATAATTATTGACTATATAAATTTTATATATAAAATTGTAATAACTGTAAAGAATGCCTGGTCTGTTCAAAATCCCAATGGTTATACCTTCATCATATTTACCCCTTAACACAAAATACACCAGTGTATGTTTCCTCAAAACGGGAACACTCTCCTATGTAACCACACAAACCCAAATCAGAAAATGAAAAGATCCAATCCAGAGCTCATTTTTGAATTTTAGCTATTGTCCTTAGAGTGGGAAAATGTTTCCTTGTCCATTTCAGCTCATGCTTTTTCAAATTGGAATTGTTCCTGAGACATTCTCTCATGTGCTTGACAGATTGGCAAGTACGTATGATGCTAACTCAGATATTCCCACAGCTTCCTCATGAACAGACACAGGGCTGAATTCCAACAGCAAACCCCAGACTTATGCTGTCCTCTCCTCAGTTCATCCCATCCAAAAGGACCTGAAATCCACCTACTCCAACCCTAGTGATGTCAACTTGATAACTGGATGAACTTTCACATACACATAGAAAAATCGTTTTCACATTATAATAAAAAAGAAATTTATGGGGCTATATCCTGAAAGCATCTATGTCATTGTCCACATCCAATATTATAGGACATTAAGAATTCCTAATAATCCATAAAACTCTACTATCTTCTCACAAAAGATACATTGTCTTTAGGAAACAAAAAGATTCATAAAGTCCAATTGGAAGGTATATGAAATAAATAGTCTATCCAATTAGTTATCAAATATAAAACCTTTCACTATTTCCTAATTTTGCCATTTTTCCTTAATCATTCATAAATCTCTCCCCTCCATTGAGAAAGTATAAAGCATAATGAACGAGAATGTTCATATATGTTGGCTCTCACATTGCATATTTTGTATAAACATCTTTGTTTGTGCAATTTTTGTAATTAACATAGAAAATACTTTTTTTGTATTTTAAGGATGCTTAAAATCATCCTAAATATTTTTCAAATGATTTTGAATGGATATTCTAGATCTTACTAGTCCATTTGTGGCATTCTTCTCCCATACCAGTCCTAAAACATTCCTTGATTGAACTAATGTCATATGAAAAGCCATAAAATTATGTCTTTTGCAGGAATAAGGAAAATTTAAGGCACATAAAAAGATAAAGCTGCAAACACAGCAATAAAGAGATTGGTAGACAGTGCTTAGAATGGAGCACCAAGAATCAGATCTTTGGATGGGGTAATTTTCCTGTAACTGTGTTATACTATTTCCTAGATTCTACTGTTCAATATCAAGAGTTTCTTCAGGTAACTTTTTACATAGTCATCTATCTAGGAGTCAGGTCTCTCCTTGAATCTTGTCATGGGATTCACCAGAACAACCTTGCTGACATGGGGAATTTCATATAAGTACAGGTATATCAAACAGTTTTCAGACAGAGACACGTCTACAGAATCCTATAAGCTGAAATTAAATTGAATAATGGTGGTCCCATAAGCTTGCAATAAAAATCTCTAAAATCAGAGATGGTGGAATAAGAAGTGCAGAGTTTCCATTAGTAAAAACATGTAGAAAACAGGTAAATACTGTCCAAAGCTTCTATTCTTGACTCAAAAGATCAGTGGAGTACCATGCTGAAGGAAGCAAAAGAGAAATTGTGATGGAGAAACTATAGTGAGAAACTCACTTGACTGTGCCTATTTGCACTTACTACCCACCCTTGAGTCTAGTAGTTTCAAGTCAGCCCAGTTCTTCTATGTCAGAATGCTGTGGAATGGAATTTGTGAAGTCCCTTGCCACATTGGGAACAGAGTGACATGGCATAGTTCTGATACATTTGCTGTTCAACAAAATTGGACATCTTGATCCCACAGCCTTGCCCCATTCCACACAGGAACTGATGGTGCCTGGAGTACCATTGTTTACACAAAGAGAAACTGCCATGAATGACTCAATTGACCATGTCTAATGGTGCCCATCTTCAAACCCCAAGACCAAAAGCTTCTGATAAGCCTAGTTCCTGCCTAGTGGGCTACTGCAGACAAAGATTTGGGGGAAGTTTCCCCTCTGCCAAGAATACAGGTGGATGCAGCAGAGCCTGGCCCAGGAGTTGATCTGCAAAACTGGATTTCTAGGTCTCCTTTTGGTCCTATCCAGGCAGGTTCCTGAAATGCCATTATTTCCAACCACCATAGAAATAGAACAGACTGAGTGCTGAAATATCTTCCCTTTGTTGTTGCCAAATTGTGCCATCTGTGAAAGCTTGGAATGTGCCATCTTGGGAAGTTGTTTACCTGGTCCTCTCTCCAAGTCCCTTTAGAATTCTTCTGCACCCCCTGCATGCGACCTTGGCCCTGTTTTGTCTGGTAAATACAAGCACAGTGCCATATGAGAGCTGTAACAGAACCAGATGAACAACAAAATCTTAGACAAGAGAGGGAAACCAAACTTCAGAATCTCAATAACTTAATTAATGGCCCAAATAACAAGCACAAAAGTACAAGCCATATTAATAAGCATGAATGTGGCCAGGTAAAGGAAGCAATTAAAAAGAGAGATGTAAAAACTGGAGCAATCACTCACAGATATTCAAGCAAATCTCCTAAACCATTTCAGAGATGAAGGAAAATGCGTATTAAAGGATATAAAGAAATCACTCAGTGAGCATGTAAGAAGAAGTTGAAAGCCTGGAATAAAACTAACAGAAAGGCACAATAGATGAGATTAAACATATGTTAGAGGAAAACAGCAGCAGTTTTGAACAGTCAGAAGAAAGAACTAGTAAGAATTAATCCTGTAAGGTAGGATATCTGAAATAAAAATGAGAAAAAAAGGACATAGAGATAAGAATGGGAAAATTTGAGCAGCATCTCTGGGAATTGAGTGATAACATGAAACTCAAAACATACATGAAATGGGTTTCCTAGAAGGGAAAGAGAAAGGAAAAGAGGCAGAAAGTATATTCAAGGAAATAATGCAAAAAAATATTCCCAAGTCTTATGAAAGACATAAAGATACAAATGCATTGAAATCCAAACAGAATAAACCCTACTAAACCCACTCTGAGACATATACTAATCAGAATGTCAATTTCCAAAGATAGAGGATTTTGAAAGCATTGATAGAAAAACAATTCATTACATACAACAGAATTGGAATTAAATTAAATGCCAACAGCTCTGTAAATAAACTCACTACTGTTCCCTATCCATGAGACATGACTTCCAATGGTATAAGCCTCTGTAGCACTGTGGGACATGAGGTCCAGGGATGATCCTTGCCTTGTGCACATGAATTGAGAGTGACTAAAAGTGGAAAAAGGAATGGAATAAAATAAAGTTTCAATGGATAAATGTTTAAAAAAAAAGTTGAAGGATGAATTTCTTTAATCCCCAAGATTGTTACCATTAATTTCAATAGGGAAAGTACTTTTTGCATTTCCAAAACCCAAAATTGATACCCATTGTTGCTATCAAATAGACACAAATACTATAAAAGGTGAGTTATTATGACACAACCTAATATGGCAGTCTCTCTTCATTAATCTGATTAAATTAATTAAAGTTGATACAGCTCTGTACCTGTGCTGGTTTAGCCCTTTGGGACTGACTATACAATCTGCACTTTATCTATATTTATTAATAAAAAGCATATATGACACGCTATATTTCTATAGTGTCAGTGCATTATTCCAAAATAGAACAGAAAGGAAAAAATACATGAATAAACAATAGAAATGTTGTCAGATTCAATGACTAAATTGGCATCAAGGAGGCCCGGTACAAGAATTCATTGCTGCTATTGATTAGCAAAGCACTCTCACACATAGAACTTTAAATTCATGCCAGCTACACACCTGTGAAGATGAACATTAGTAGCTCTAACTTTGAGCTATTTATCTGTCTACACAGTGAGGGAAATCCAAAAAACTTGCAACACAAATTCCCACAGCCCAAAAGGGTAGACCACATGAATATACTCAGCCAGGGAGCTTTTTTTTTTTCCTAATTACATGTTAGTCTGCCTAGTTTTCCAATTTAAGGAACCAATGCAGTGTTTCTCTTGCATCTTAAAACCCTCTGGATTAATATTATGAATGATACCGTTTAAATAAAGCACTGTGAGAGAACTTCTCATTGAAATCTGTGCTGTCTTTTCTAAAGTGTAATCATACTATGTAATTTCGGAGGAGCAGGAAGGGGTAGTGTAAAAATATCTGACTCTATTTGTATACATAAATTTCAATGAAAAATAATAGACCTATCCCAACCACTTACAGCATGCTCTATAATAACCTTCACAGCCAAACCATTTAAAAACAACTTTTCTGCATTTGCTACATTCATTTTTATCATCTCCTTTTCCATCCTCAATGCCATTATGATTTTTTCTCCATCACACTGTCAAAAATTTTCTTGTAAAGTAACTAATGACTATTCATATCACTCTTTCTAATTTCAATTTGCTTGACTTCTAGCAGATTCTGCCTGGTCTCCCCCATTGGCTTTGAGTCTTTTCTCCTTATTGAAATCCTCACATCCTTTACTCCCCATAACACTACACTCTTCTAGTTTTCCTCTTACCATTCTGTCTACTCCTTCTGATCTCCTCAGCCAACATCTCCTTTTCTATCCAAATTTATATACACCCAGACCACGCTTTCCTCCTGAAACTACCTCCTACAGGTCTCTGGAAGCTGCCTATTTCTCTCCCCACTGCTGTCACACAGTAAAAGCACATGCTCACTTTAACCTCATGGTCCTTCCATATCAACTTTTACTCCCCTTCAATCCATTCTTCATCCTGCTAATAGGTGGAACTTTAAAGTCTCAAATCTGATGATGTCATTCCATTCTTAAAGTCTTTTGGTGATTTTCCAAAGTCCCTAAGAAGAATTCCAAAATCATCAACGTTATGTGGTGGTCTCTTCTATCATCTTTGGTGTGTTTTGTGCACTTGTCATTCAATATAGATGATTTAAAAATAAAAATAAAATACAGGGGAAAGATGTTTTCATATAGAAAGAACAGCATGTGTAAAATCCTTGAAGTAAAAGAGCAATTTTTTTTTGCTCGAAACTGATGATTAACTACCAATTTTCTTAATGTTAGACTTGTGGGGTATTTGACACTTGAGCAGACACCCATGTTAAGGCTAGTGGTTACTTGAAGCTGTCAAGTCACAGGATTGGGGTTGAGGGAAATAAGAGGATAAGATATATGAACTACATGCAGGAACTAGAGGCTGAGCAGTCCTGCTGTAGAGCTTACATAGAGGAGTCTGAAAAGCTCTTGCTAGATCATTTTGTTGTTTATTGTTTGTAAATAATAAATTAACAGTTACTATTTTCATTGTCTATAATGCTTTTTTATTTTTGCTATAAATCTTTTTGGAAGCAATGAGATCCCAAGTTAGTGCACGGTAAATGAAAAGTTAAATATTGGATTTCCATTTCTCAAGATATTTGATGAATGTCTAACTTGCAAAATTTGTTTGTTGATGTTTATTCTCCACTATAAGGGATAATGCTGAATTATGTGATAATACTGTAATTTTGCAGGGGGCAGGAAGGGGTACTGTAAAAATATATGACTCTATTTGTATGCATAAATTTCAATGAAAAATAATAGACATATCCCAACCACTTACAACATGCTCTATAATAACCTTCACAACCAAACTGTTTAAAAACAACTTTTCTGCATTTGCTACATTCATTTTTATCATCTCCTTTTCCATCCTCAATCCATGCCATTGTGATTTTTTGCATATCAATCTTTGAAACATATGTTCATCTGAATCAACACAAATGCTACTCTAAATTAATGATGTTTATTTTGATTCCAAATTTTTTGCACACATTTAAAACATGAAGTGTTAGGAATGAATGTATTGGCTCTATGAGCAGAAGACCTTCTCAGGCAGTTAAATCATGCCAGGATACATCAGAGTCATCAAATGCTTTGGGTGGAAAATAAGTGAATTCCAAAAATGGCTTGCTTTGTTTTTATACAATTCAGGGAATCTAAGAAAAGCTTTGGAAGTTTATTTTGTTGAAAGTGAAACATTTGACATTATTGTGAATGTGATTGTAAAATTGATTAAGTTCAAAATTGAAGATAAAATGATTTATTTCTGCAGTGATGATATGAATACAATATGTGTGGTGGAGCACAGTATTTTGGTCAAAGCAATGTTCTCACCAAATGAAAGAACTTATGGAGCAGAAATTTTCTTCTATCAGTCATGCTGTACATATAAGTCATAATTCATCCAAATAAATAGCAATATCTACTAATCAAAATAGAATTTGCAGATGTCAAATTTTACAATATTGTTTTATATTTGCACAAACTAACTGAATGATAAAATGCTTATGATGAAGCAGATGAGGAATTAAAAAATAAAAGCCTCAGCAGAGCTGTACCTATTTTTCACTTCACTGCTCATCATTGGCTGCATTTTAGAAATCATTTAGCCTCTGAAGAAGTAATTTAAAGTTAACCTAAGTGCCCTTAGGTAATACAACTTCTTGCAAATTAAATCAGCCTTCTAAATTGTGGTTGCATTTGTTCAAAATCTTTTTAGAGTGTGAACATCTTTAAAGTGTTTAACACAAGGAAACACTGTCTTGAATTGTAGTTCTTAAAACCAAAGCTTACAACCAGGAAGATATTGAAATTAATCCTTACAAAAGCAAGAAAGGAGCTGAAGGAATTAAGCAATGAATGCTTGGAGGGGTAAAAGATTTAATTTTCTTTTCTGAGGTGTTATATACAACCAGTAAAGTGATCATAAGGGTACTGCTTGATTTGTGTGTGTGTGTGTATTTACAAACATGCAGCCACCACCTACATCAACATAGAGAGTATTTCAACACCCCATAAAGTTTCCCTATACTTCTTTACAAATTTTCATTTTGCAATTCTATAATTCTGCTTTCGAATATCTGATGAAACCTTTGATTGGGCTATTTTAATTGTATAGATTTATATCCCACCCCAGAATGCAATGTCATTGAGAAAGCCCATGATTTTTGTAGCATCTAAATTTGGAAAAACATCAAGAGAAAAGTTATTTGATGTTTGGTTTCCTGAAAATAATTGTCAGGAAAGATAGTCTAAAGAGAGGCAAAAAGGTAATACCCATAAAAATGTCTGTGCTGAAATATTTACAAATTTTTATACAAAACAAATTGGAATTGAGAATATTCTTCATTTAGTAGGTTTTGCTCTGAGTTTGCCAGGTACTGCAACCACAAGGGAACATTCTTCTAACTAAAAGTACCATTATGCTCTACAGAGATGGTTCAGCTGAATTTTCAAAGTTCCCAACAATAAAATTCCACTTAAAAAATCTTATGAGCAATTTTGTTAAAAAAAATTAAGAATAATAAATATAACAAAAATACGTATTTTAAAAAATATTAATAGCTAAGAAAATTATTAAAATAAATGAATATGTACCAAGAGTTTATCACCTTATGCTAATTCATACAAATAATTTAAAGTTTCTTTTGCTTTCATGTACAAGGGTATGTATATGTGCATGTATGCATATGTGTAAATATATGTTTACTAATTAAAGCAGTTGTAGGTTTACAGAAAAATTATGCAGTCAGTACAGAGTTCCTGTATACCCCCTCTCATACACAAGAGTTTCCCCTATTATTAACAGTTTACATTACTGTGGCCCCTCGGTTACAATTGATGAAATACTATTATAATTATACTAATAACTATAGTACATAGTTTACATTAGGGTTCACTCTTTGTTTTGTATAATTCTACAGTTGTGGGGTTTTTCCTAGTAACTTATATACAATCTAAATTTTGGCTTCTATCTTCTTTTCAATATGCAGTTCAGTTGTGTTAATCACCTGCACAATGTTTTGCCTCCATTATTATATCTATTGTCAGAAATTTTCCACCATCCCAAATAGAAACCCCATACCAATTAAACATTAGGTCCTCTTTCCTCATCCTGCCCCTGGTACCCTCTATCCTAGTTACTGACATTGCATATTCTACTTATTTCATATAAATAAGATCATATGATATCTGCCCTTTTGTGTCTGTCTTATTTCATTCAACATGATGTCTTCAAGGTTAAGCCATGTGTTGCATGTATCAGAACTTAATCCTTTTTATGGCTGAATAATATTCCACATCTGTTTATCCATTCATCTGCTCATGGACACTTGGGTTACTTCCAGCTTTTGGCAATTGTGAATAATGTCACTGTGAACACCAATGTGCAAATATCTGTTTGAGTCCTGTATTCAATTTTTTGTGTCTATACCTAGAAGTGATTTTGCTGGGTCATATGATAATGCTATACTTAACTATCAGAGGATCCACCAAAGCTTTCCACAGTGGCTGCACCATTTTATATCCCTAACAAAAATGAATGAATTCCTATTTCTACACATCCTCTCCAATGCTTGTTATTTTACATTTTTTAATAGTAGTGATTTTAGGGTGTAAGTTGGTACTTCATTGTGGCTTTGATTTGCTTTTCACTAAAGGTCAATGATGTTGAGCATCTTTTTATGTGTTTATTGGCCATTTGCATATCTCCTCTGGAAAACTGTTGAATGAACTCTTTTGCCCATTTTTTAATTGGGTTGTTTGATTTTTTGTTGCTGAGTTGCAGCATTCTTTATATAGTCTGAATAGTAAAGCTTTATCAGATATATGGTTTCCAAATATTTACTCCCATCCTGTAGGGGTTTTTTCACTTTTTCTGATGCATAAGTTTTTAATTTTGATGAAGTCCCACTTATCTATTTTTCTCTTTTGTTGCTCATCTTTTTGGTGTGACATCTAAATTACTGTTGCCTGACACAAGGTCTTTAAGATGTTTCCCTATATTATCTTCTAAGAGTTTTATAGTTTGGGTTCTTATTTTTAGGTCCTTGATCGATTTTGAGTTATTTTTTATAGGTGTGAGGTAGGAGGCCATCTTCATTCTTTCACTTATGGCTATCCAGTTTCCCCCAAACCATTTGTTAAAGAGACTATTCTCTTCCCACTGAGTGGAATTGGTACCTTTGTCAAAAATCAGTTGGCTATAGGTGTGAGGTATATATATTATTTGAACCTTTTTAAGAAATAAAATTTTAACTTTCTAATTAAGAAATAATATCAAATGTATAGAAACACTGTATAAATAAGACTTTTACATAGGATACTCCTATACCCTTTAACCAGAGTCACCAATTACCATTTTGCTTCATTTGCTTTAATCAGTTGCACTCTCTTTTTCCTCTCTTGATCCCTTTGAGAGTAAGAGGAATATATTATGCCTTTTTGTCTTTTATTAGTAAGAACTTCAACACTTATTTCTTAGAGTAAAAATATGTTCTTATAAAGCTAGAGTACAGTTATGACTGCCAGTGAATTTAGTACCCATGCAATACTTGTATAAAACCTAACATACTTATAATAGTTTCATCAGTTGATCAAATATAATATCTGTCATAGCAATTTTTTCTTCCTGACTTTCTTCTAGACTAGGGTCTAGTCTAGAATCAGATTTTGCATAACTCGCTATATAAATGGTCCAGCGACTCATAACAAATTACTCCCAAACTGTGGCTTACAACAAATATTTGTTATCTGTGGTTTCTTGGAAGCTGCTTACCTGAATTGCTCATGAGATTCCAGCCAAGTTGGTGCTGGGCTGGAGGATCTACTTCCAATGTGTCCTCTCACAGGGCTGGCAAGTTCGTGGAGGTTGTTAGGATGCCTCAGTTCCTCCCCATGCAGGCCTTTCCAGGCTGCTTGAGAAGCAACTGGCTTCCTCCAGATTGAGCAAACCCAGAGAGCATGATAGAAGTGGCAATGTCTTTTATGAGCCAGTCTTAAAAATTTCACAATATCACATCTGTTTAATCACACAGACCAATTCTGATTCAATGTGGGATGGGATTTCAGGATGTGAGGCTAATTGTGGCCAGGCTTGTTATGTCTCTTTTAATTAAAAAATACTTATGTTTTTAGGAAAATATTTGAAATAACTATTTTACAGATCTTTCAACATAATAAAATATATGTATCAGTCAAATAAACAATTTAATTACTTTCTTACCATTTTTACTCTCAAGCATGTATAAATTTGTACAATGATTTATATGGTCATCCCAGTCTTGACTTAAAAACCATTCTTTCCAGGTTTTTTTTAATGAGTTCACCCCAGAATTAATTAATTCCCCCTAACACTCTTCCTTTATAGCCTGCACTTGCTCTTATTGTACCCTTATTCAACTCTCTCCTCCTCTCTAGACTGTAAGCTCTGCAGATACAAAAAGTGATTTGAAAATGAATAAATGGATGAAAGAATATACTAATTATCATCATTTTTATAATGTTTGATGTAGTTGTATAGTAAAACATCAAAGTATTTTCAGTCAATTGGGGAAAATGTCAATTCAAAACCCCTTGTCCATATTCATTCATTCACTAACACATGTTTCTGGACATCTCCTGTGTGCTACAAACTCTGCTAGATGTGAGAGATTCAATGGTTTGGAATATGTGTAAGGTGTTTTTTCTCATGGAGCTGGCAGCCTGAGAAAGGAGATGAAAAAGAAATAAACAAGCTTCTAAATTTTAAAAAATCCCAATAGTGATGAGTCTTTTTCATACAATAAAAAATCTTGATATAATGGATAATTGCTAGAAGTAGTGGGGAGAAAATGTTATTTTAGACAGGGGATTACAGTTGATTCCTCTGAGGTAGGATTTGACCTGAAATTAGGATAATGAGGAGCCATCCATTCCAAGAACACCAAGATCTTCTTATAAAGGGATTGTGTATGAAATATAGAATAATGAACCTGTTTAAGAAATGACTATACTCAAAAGCAACTAGAGATTAAGTTGCAATCAGTGATGAGAGGCATCCTTAACTTTCTACAAAATGAGTTTAATTTCTTTAAATTAAAAAAGTATTTCTCTAGATTTTTGCTATTACTATCATTATTACAATATTATTACTTGTCTTTATACAGTTCCTGCTGTCTGGAGAATGCATTTGTGCTTAATTTTTTTACTCACTAGTCACTTTGTAAATTTAAGCCATTTGTGAGTGTTTAATAATATGTCAATACATGCACCTGGGTGGGTCTCAGTATACTAGTAAATGAGCAATTATAATCTGAGGGATTGCAGGAATCCTTGCCTTTTCCTTGAAGTCATTCTGATGTATTCAGACTGCTCAAGCAAAGAAATTCTGATAGGAAAATACAGCCTTGATTCATTTAATTCAGGTCATGGCCTGAAGCTGATGCTTTTGACACATGAGTTCCTTACCAGTGTTTGACAAGGATTTTTGTGTCAGGATGAGCTGAAACTGGAATTTCAGATCACTGAGTATGCACTTGAGTTTATAAATCTCAATTGTGGAAAGATATTTGTCTTTTGTCTTTATTCTGCACTTGTAAATAATTGAAATAAACTAAATATCTAGTTGGGCTGAGTTGTGAATATGATTTCATTGCTCTAAGTTATTTGTTATTTAATCTCTCTGTAAATATTGCATCTATCTCAGTATATGCATGGCTTGTGGTATATTGTGTCACATATGTATTTCTGAGAAATTCTATGCAAGTCCAACTACTGTAAATGAAATTGTTTTCTGAAAATAAAAGAAGAGCTTAGATTTTAAAGGAAAGCTGCAGTCTCTTTTTCTAAGTCCCTTTTTATAATATGAATCATTATTCTTTATTTCATCCACAGAAAGGTCAGACTTGCAGGGATCACATTATCTTAGAATACCTCTATGTATATCACATGGCTTATTCACAGTCACTGCATACTTTAAAAATGCTTAAATACCTGCTTATAATCTTTAATCATGCATTTTTTCAGCCATCTACCACCTAATATCTAAGGTATTTGGGTATTTGGGGGGAAAGAGCATAAAGGGGCTCACCTCAAAGTGTTTTAATGCAGCTAGTTTAATTGTACAATGTCTTATGAGTCCCTTGCCTGGGTCCAAAGCAATATATCAGAGAGTTCTATTACTATAATCCTTGACTCTTGAGTACAGAGCTCTTTGAAGTATTAAACATTGCTTCTCAGTAGAA
This sequence comes from Tamandua tetradactyla, assembly GCF_023851605.1. Lineage (NCBI taxonomy): Eukaryota > Metazoa > Chordata > Mammalia > Pilosa > Myrmecophagidae > Tamandua > Tamandua tetradactyla. The sequence goes on along the minus strand of NW_027518258.1, from coordinate 320,666 downwards.
CAGAATTTATTTTAGGGCCCATTAGTGAACCATGAAAAGGTTGTTGGTTCCATTCCAATCTAATTTGTAAAGGCACGTTCTAGTTTTCTAGCTGCCAGAATGCAATATACCAGAAACAGGATAGCTTTTAGAAAGGGGAATTTAATAAGTTGCTAGTTTACAGTTCTAAGGCTGAGAAAATGTCCCAGTTAAAACAAGTCTATAGAAATGTCCTATCTAAGGTATTCAGGGAAAGATACCTTGGTTCAAGAAGGCCAATGAATTTCAGGGTTTCTCTCAAGTGAGAAGGCATATGGCAAACACAGTCAGGGTTTCTCTCTCATATGGAAAGGCACATGGTGAACACGGTCAGGGTTCCTTTCTCATCTGGAAGGGCACATGGTGAACACAGCATCATCTGCTAGCTTCTTGTCCTGGCTTCCTATTTCATGAAGCTCCCCAGGAGGTGTTTTCCTTCTTCATGTCTAAGGGTTGCTGGCTTGTGAGCTCCCTGCTTCTCATGGCTATGTCATTCTGCTCTGCTCTCTCTGAATCTCTCATTCTCCAAAATGTTTCCTCTTTTATAGAACTCCAATAAACCAATCAAGACCCACCCAAATGGGTGGAGACACATTTGTTAATCTGGTTTAACAACCACTCTTGATTTGGTTACATCTCCAGGGAGATGATCTAATTACATACAGTATTGAATAGGGATTATTCTGCTTTTATGAAATGGGGTTTTGATTAAAACATGGCTTTTCAAGGGTACATACATCCTTTCAAACCAGCACAAGGCACTTGCATCATTGCCACAAAAGAACATTATTCTAGAAAATAGATTCTGTATTGTTCCATGTTCTTACTTTTTCAATAGTTTTTTTTTATTAGTAAATAAATCAGCATGCCCTATGATGAAAAACAGCACCCCTGGAATACCTAAACATATTCTGTTTTCCAAAGTGAAAAAAAATGACATTAATATAATTTTCAAATTTGACAATCAAATTATGAAAATTCATGTGGAAAAGGTAAAGCTTAGAAAGTGATTACATTTATGTAGCAGTTAACTATTTAACAATAAAATACCAAAGAAAGTAGGAAAATAGGGCTCAATACTGAAAACAAAACATTAAAATTTTACACTTATCAAGAGCAGAAGGCTATTTTTGACACATAAGAGAAAAATATCCTACTTTCAGTTTTCTGTTAGCTAATATTCCACTTAAATGTTTCTGGACAAGGTCTTTCATTTGTCCTACCAACAGTAGGACAACATTTCTGAAGACAGAAAATACAAAAAGAAATCATTTGCTAGGTATATGGACCAACTAAAAACTAAAAGTCCTTTGGAAATAATGACTTAGCTTGATTTTGTTTCAGTATACATAAATGTAAAACTATCTTAAATATGAAAAATGCATAGTGCTTTTTTATTGTGGACTAAGTAACAGATTCTGCAGTGGAGACAAAGGGCCAGCAGTATTCAGAGCACTCTCTTCTACCTGAAAAAATCGGTAGACTGGGTTAGTAAATGCAAGTTACTAACCCAGTCTTGCATTTAAGTGACTATAGGACATACTTTATGAAGTTTGAAGTGATCCTCTATTGCTTCTCATATAAAATATCTATAAGATATCAGTGACACTCAGATACCATTTCTAGGGAAAAGCTGATGTATTTTCCCCAAGGTCACAATGGTACTAAAGCATCCAAGGGCAATGCTTTCAGACTGAATTCTATTTTTTTCCTTGAGACATATAAAAGAGGATTGATAAGCCTATAATTCAGAACCCACTTACAGACTTATAGGGAAATTATATAGTTATAACATTCCTGATGGAAGAGCACAGGTCAAAGGCAAGAAGGAAACAGGGCCAAGAAAAGTACAGAGCAGAAAAAAATTCCTGAATGTTTCTCAACTATAAAATAAATTTCTTAGAATGCTGAAGTGCTCTTTTAAAAAATACTGAGTGCATGTCCTGAAAGACTGCTACACATTGTAGAAGGGCATCATGGTAAGCATTTTATGAGACTGAATGGATTGAATTGCTGCATTGAAATGATGATCCCTGGGTTTAGAGAATAAAATAAGCTGATGAGCTGTTCAAGCTAGATTTCAAAATGATATCTCTGCAACACCCACATTATAAGTCTGCCTATACATTTCTAACACCAAAGGTTTCCTGAAGCCAATAGGTTTGGACGTAATATTGCACACAACCCTTTGTGATAGTCATATTCTTTTCACATGCCATACTTCAAATTGTTAGAAATACAAGGGCCTGATTTTTTGTGTGGGGAAGAGATCCCCCAAAGACTTATAACATCTTTCTCCATTTACATGATATCCTTAATATGTAGAAAATATAAAGCCATCAGGTGGGATCTGTATCCATAAACTCTCCCCTCATTCTGACCCTCATCCTCCCCATGGGGAATTAGCTCTGCTTCTTGCCAATGCCAATCCCTTCACTTTTTTCTTTGATCGCATCTATTTTCATTTCTTTATGAATCTTGCACCATCCAGTGTCCTCTCTTGTTCCTGAATTTTCTCCCTCTCCAACTCTACTTGAAAATTTCCTTTTTCTTATAAATGCTCAAGTCTCTCCCATCCTGCAAAGAAATCCCCCAGCAGCATATACAGTCTTCTTCAATACAATACTTTGTCTTCCTCATTTTCTGCTTATACAAATAAATAGAGTCTACTTACTGTTTCCTTTTCATATTTCACTTTCAAATTATGTTGTTCAACTTCCTGTTGTTAAAAAAATAACTAATTGCCTCCTAGTTACCTAATCCAGTGAAATAAGTTTTCCTCCTCTTTTTACATTAACTTATTAATAATTCATTTGACTACTTACTAAAGCATTCTACTCCTTGTTTGAACAATACATTCTTCTGTCTTATTTCACTGACAGTTTCTTTACAGGCTCCTTTAATCCTTGCCTTAGGAAGATTGTATTAGGTAAGCTATTTCTTAAACTCACATGAAAACTGCTAGGTTCTGTATGAAAGGTTAGTTGATGCTTTTCAATATTGGGAATGAGCCTTTCAGGTTAAAAAAATAAGTCATCAGGTAGAATCAGGTGTTTCTTTAAAGTAAAAATAACTTTTTCTTCCAAAGTTAAGTCACTCCAAAGATACCTAATTCAACAGGTAATTGAGCATCTGCTATGGGAGTGAGGACTTTGATGCCTTGAACTATAGCTATTGCCACATTATTTTTTAAACATCATTTATTTCCATTTTCCATTTTCCCATTGGAGTTTGGAATGAGTCCTGTTTCTTAGGAAAGAATCCTGAATGGTATTGAATTGTTTTTTTCTGAATGCTAACAGGACCAATGAGTAATATTTCTGTGTTCCCAATTTAAGGGCTTCATATTCTACAGCTGAGATCATTCCTTTAGATGTGATTGCCATCTCCAGCTGTTACCTTCTGCAGGGAGTCTAAGAGAACCTGACCATAGTTTCTACTGTGTGTTAGATTCATTCCAGTACATGGCTAAAAATAGCACTTTTATGGCACCAAAAAGCCAGTCAATCTTCTGACTTTCTTTGGAAATTAGCCAATGCATGTGCATAAAAACTGGTCAGAAAGCCACAAAAGATCAAGCTTGTGTACCCCTGGCAGTCCTAACAACTTTGCTGTTCCAAAGTATACTATGGTCCTGTTTCCAGCTGGCATGGCTGCAGGCCAAAGTCTCACACATTTTCATGGGCCTTTGACATCCCCTACTTACATTAAAGATAGGGCACACTACATTGGAGACCACTGATATCAAGGAAAGAGGCAACCTAAATTTCATGTGGCTTCATACTTTACAAACATCATTAGATACTGATGATCCCACATTTATGAAAAAAGTTCATGTTAAACTTAGTAGCAACTTCCAAACAAAAGCCTTAACTAATGACACATGCTCTTTCATATGCTAGTGCTCCAAATTAAACAATTTCACTCAATAATTAAATAAATGATTACATATGACCAAAATATTAGATTAATATAAAGTGAAATATATACTAAAAATATACTAAATATATGTATATTTAATATGTATATATGTATGCATATATATTTAAAATATTCTCTAAATAATTTGGAATTGTGATAATGAATATAAAAGATATCTGCCCCTTTTTATTCCTGAAAAAGTACTTGGTTACCAAGAAATTTATGCTTCAGCGGCCTTGTAATAATAAATAAAAATCTGAGGGTTAGAATGTGATTCAGAGATTTCTAGAGTCTACAATTTATTCCCAAACAGAAGGAGTCAATATAAATCCCGTGAATTTCACTGTTGGCTGCCAGAAAACCTATTTAATTATGAATAAGAAACATTTAGAAATGTTGTCTCTTTAGGGATCACAGTCCTTATTTGGAATACAAGACCTTGTGTGTGCTGTAAAAATTACCCTATGTAAGTACAACATTGTCATTTTTAGTTCATCATTACAGAACTCTGCATTGGAGTAACCTCAGGCTTCTTATTATATTGGAACAACTGCCATGAAAGCACATTCAATTTTCCTTGAATCCCCAGAGGCTTTGGTTATTGGACCTGTTTTTAGTAACTTTATTACATGAGTCTGTTTGGTGTGCTTTCCATATTATGAATTGGAACCAGGTATTCAAACAGTAATTTAGACTTATATGCTAAAGATTTTTTTACTGTCAAGATATGGTCTCCAAATATTTTAGCCTCCCATAATATGCCAAAGCAATGAAATTAAAACCATGTTAGCTGTGCAGATAGAAGATATCTTATCCCTTTCTGATCCAATTCCCCCGGTATATTTCAGAATACCAAGAAGTTTCCAAACTCTGCTCTTTGGGGTGATCACAGACTAGTGCAAACATGAGTCCACTATTACCAGACATTATTTGCATCAGTTTAAATCTGCATTAAGTATGTGTTAGGATATGATTGGTCTCAAGTTTCAGAATATCCTGAAAACTGGGTCTAAAATCAGAATTTCTCAACCGGTGTGGTGCAGTGTACCAAGAATGGGTTGTAGTTGAGATGCTAATCCCAGGCCACCCTTAGAGAAAACAGGAGGTATGGCCTGAGAAATTCAAGTTCCTGAACAACTTGTCTCATAAAAATACATACCCATTTACTCCAGCTTACTATACAAATATGATTTTATGTGTAGCCATGATTTGTAAAGGCTGAAAAGCACTGGCTCAATAATAGATACTTAATTTTCATTAAAGTAGGACATCTGGAAATTGGCTTTCCACGTTTTGTTTGATGGCTCACTAATGTCATTAAAGATTCAATCTCATTTTGTTCTCCTGTTTCACCCTTCTTAGCTCATTGGCACATACTCAGGCATGTCACTTCAAGGTTGAAAGATGGCTGGCAAGCTTCTATGCTTTACATCCTCAAATGAGAGCATCAAAAGCAGGAGGGAAGGCAGGGATCAAAGGCAATCTTTTGTCACATGGATCTTACTTTTATAAGAGGAAAACCTTTCCTAAAGTTCTGTTCTGGTCTTCCCCTTACACCCTATTGGGCAGAATGCAGTTACGTGTATGTGGGCACTGGCAAAAGGGAATAGGATTGCCATGAATGGCCTACACACTCATGAATCATTTCATGGGGGTGGGTACACTGCCACCTGAATACAATAAAACAAGACATATAGGGGCATGACTCTAGATAAGCAGGATATCAATCAAAAGGAATGCATGATGTAATTTATAGTTTTCAGAGTCATAATCAATTTCAAATGAGAGAAAAGATGTAATTTTTCAAGTCTGACATTTTCTCAAACCTCCAAATTTAACTGCCTTAATTTTTTATAGCAAAATTTACACTTTATTTAGTGTAGAAATGCAGTTTTTATACATTGTTGTAACCACAGATTGGAAAAAAATATTTGCAAATGACTCACTCATATCCAAAATATATAAAGAACCCTTAAAACTCAACTAGAAGAAAATAAGCAAGCCTAAATTATAAAAATGAGCAAAGGTTCTGAACAGAAACCTCATCAAAGAAGATATACTGGTGGCAAATAAGTATATGACAACATGCCCAACATAATTTGTCATTAGGGAAATTAAAGCAACAATGGGATAACAATACACACATATTATGATGACTAAAAGCCTAAGAACTGACAATACCAACTGCTGGTGAATACATGCAGCAGCAGGAACTCTCATTCATTGTTAACAGGAATGCAAAATAGTACAGCTCCTTTGTGAGATAGTTTTGCAGTTTCTTACAAAGCTAAACATGGTCTTGTCATCCAATCCAGTGGCCATGCTCCTAGGTATTTACCCAACTGAAATGAAAAGTTGCATTCACACAAAAACCTGCATGAAAATATGTATGCCACCTTTATTAATGAGCAAGAACTGGAAGCAAACAAGATGTCCTTCAATAGATGAATGGATAAATAAACTATAATACAATCAGTAATAGAAAGGAATGAGCCATCAAGCCATGCAAAACATGGATGAATTTTAAATGCATATTGTGAAGTTAAAGAAGCCAGTCTGAAAAGATATGCCTTATAGAGACTGTAAACAAATTAGTGGTTGTCAAAGATTAGGGGAAGGGGAGGGGTAGAATAGAGGAAATGCAGGGTATTTTTTTTTTGTGGTGGTGAAACTATTTTATATGATACTGTGATTGTGGATACATATCACTACACATTGATCAAAACTCATAGAACTTTACAGGACAAAGAGTCAACTTTAAAAACTTTAATGCATGTAAATTTAAAATATTATTTGCTACAGAAATCAAAACAATGCAGTACTGGCATAAAGAAAGACAAATAGAGCAAATGAACAGAACTGAATGTCCAGAAATAGACTCGTATATTGATGGCTATGCTAGTTTGAAGCTGTTCTGTACCCCAAAAACACCTCTTCTAATCCATCCCTGTGCAGGTAGACTTATTGTTGAGTGGGACCTTTTGATTAGATTGTTTTCATGGTGATGTGACCCAGCCCATTCAAGGTGGGTCTTACTCCACTTGTTGGAGTCCTTCATGAGAGGATAAAAGACAGATGAAACATAAAAGCCCAGAGCAACTGAAAAAGAAAATGACCCAGTAGAAGCAAAAAGGACCCACAGAAACTGAGAGAGCCATTTTGAAACCAGGGCTCAAGAAAGAAGGATCAGCAGATGTCAAGGTATGCCTTTCCACGTGACAGAAATCCTGGATGCCAGCACCCTTTCCTCACAGAAGGTATCTTCTTCTTAATGCCTTAATTCGGACATTTTCATGGCCTTAGGGCTCTAAAATCATTAACTAAGAAATCCCTGTTGAAGAAGCTAACCCATTTCTGGTATATTGCCTTCCAGCAGATTTAGCAAACCAAAACAATGGCCAGTTGATTTTCAACATTGCTAAGTACATGCAATGAGGAAAGAAAGTTCTCTTCAACAAATGGTATTGGGAAAACTTGTTGTTATGGATGGATTTAGACCCCTACCTCACTATCTGGAAAAATCGTACTCAAAAATTAACTTTAAATATATCAGGGACCTAAATATAAGAGTTAAAACTATAAAACTTTTAGAAGATAACATAGGGCAAATCTTCATGCCTTGGGTTTTGGCAATGTATTATTAGATAGATATCAAAACCATGAGTAAAAAAGAAAAAATAGATAAATTGAATGTCATCAAAATTAAAAATTTTTGTGAATCAAAGGAGATATTCAAAAAAGTGGAAAAACAACCTACCAAAATAGGAGAAAATAGTTGTAAAACATGTATCAGATAAGGACTTAATATCCAAAATGTATAAAGAACTCCTACAACTCAACAACAAAAGGACAAACAGCACAATTAAAAAAATAAATGGGCAATGGGCTTGAATGGACATCTCTCCAAAGAAAATTCACATATGGCCCACAAGCATATGAAAAGATACTTAACATCATTAGTCATGAGTAAAATGTAAATCAAAATGACAACAAAATAGCAATTCACATCTACAAGGATGACTATTGTTTTAAAACACAGCAAATAACAAGTGTGGCTATGGAGAAATGTTGAACTTTAGTATGTTGTTAGCAGACATGTAAAATGGAACAGTACAAATGGAAAGCAATATGCAAGTTCCTCAAGGAGTTAAATATAGTATTACCATATGACATGGCAATCTACTTCTAGGTATTTGTGAAAAGAGCATCACAAACAGGTAGTCATACATGTGATTATGGCAGCATTATTCATAGTAGCCAAAAGGTGGAAAAAACCCAAGTGTCCATCAACAAATGCATGGATAAACAAAGTGTGGTGCATATACACAATTGGAATATTATTCAATCACAGGAAAGAATGAAGTCATGAGATATACTGCAACATGGAAGAACCTTTAAAACATGTTCAGTGAGATAAGTGAGGCACATAAGGACAAATATTGCATGCTATCATTTATAAGAGATGACTGGTAATAGTAAATTTGTGTAGATAGATCAGAGGGTACAGAATAATGTAGGTGGGGGCAAAGGGGAGTAGTTATAAAAATAAAAATAAATCTAGTAAATACAGACATTGAGAAAGTAATCTTCCTGTATTGCAAATGTATGAAATAACCTCATTGAGGGGATTGGATAAAAAGGTGCTGACATAAATAACTTTGGAAATAAGCAGAGATTAAGAACCAAAGGAAATGAGAACTGAACATAAGCACTGAATTCTAGTTGATAAATTGTTTTTTTTCCCATGAAGATACAGGTTAACAATTGTAAAACAACTAACCATGTATACTGGAGTTAAACAATTAAGTAACATTGGGTGGAAGCTGGGAGCTTGGTTTCTCAATATTATAGGGGGCAGTTACAGACAAGCAAGGGAGAAGACTAGAATGGTCCATGTGGTGGATTAGAGTTGGAGGCATCAGGATGAACTCATGTTTAGCTTGATTTGCTTATAGAAATATTTATTGTCCTGTGAATATATGTGGGTTAGCAAACTCACACACATTTCTTTGGGTCTAAAAGCAACAATATCCCCACAGCAACAATCACACCTAGCACCCTGAACTAGGAATTTCTCATACCATTCTCCAATTAAAGAAAGTAGGACTCCTTAAAGAAATGGCTATTCTAGGACAGAAGCAGGGAATAAGTTGGATGAGTATGGGTCATCACATCACATTTAAATATGGAGCACTTAAAGCTCCATAAAACTTTGTGCTGCATTGAACAACCATAACAAAGACACATGAGTTTAAGAGTTAAGTGTGTCATCAGTTTCAATTCTGATAAAAAAAAATAAAGGTCTGCCTTTTTCTTTCAAAAAGAACCCTGATGGAATGGAATGGATGGAAGTATTTCATGACTCACCCCTCTAAATTTGGAGGCCTGAGTGCCCAAGGAGACTGCAAGGCCACTTCCAGGAGATGTGGAGGGAAGTAGAATAAGCTGCCCAGAATTGAAGTCAGGGCACCTGTGTTCTAATCCTATCCCTTTCATTACCTAACTAGCAGTTTCACTTTGGATAAATACTTTTAATCTTGCTGAGTTTCTTGCTTGAAAAATAAAGGTGTTGGATTAGATGATACATTAAACTAAGGGAACTCAGAAATGCCATGGGTGCACCCCCTTCCTTTGAATAGCAAGGGCTGGGATCAGGAAATTGTCCTTTCAGGCCTGGCCAAGCCATACCCTGATCTCTCTGCTGAGCAGCAGGGCTAAGGCTCTGGATGTGGAGAGGCCACAGGCCGCCCACCCAGAGAGAAGAGGAAATGGTCCAGGAACAATTGTTTTCATTTGCATTTCCAGAGCTGAGAGACAGGAGTTCTTAGAGCCTGCCAGAAAGGGAAGCAATTTATCCTCTTTCATATCCTTCAGAAAGCTTCTAGGGGAGTTCATGACCTTTGTCTATCAAACACCTTTCTCCATACTGATTCTTGAAAGGGAGGCTAGGGGAGCTAAGGACATTTAATTCCGACTTTTACCACATTGACCTTGCTTAGTAGCACAGTTTGCAAACCAATCTCTTTTATATAGGTTTAGAAAAATCTGTTCGAACTGAACTTGGAATAGTAATTTACCTATATTATCAGGCAGTGTTTATTAATGTCGCAGACAATGAAGTGTGTGTGGTAATTGCATTTTGCTTAGCCACAAATAATATACATTCCGGTAACAATTTTAGAGATTTTTCCCATTGTATTGTTTAGTCCAGTTGCAAATCAGCAAGTAAAACTTAGCAGTGCCTTTTTTCTTTCATTAAAACATATGAGTATCCAACTAATGTCATGTCCAATATAAATGGAAGATTACTCATTTTCTGATTTTTCTTTATATTCTTCTCCTAGACACAGGTTTATATCAATCCCTTTGCTGTCAACACACAGAGGGAGAAAATTGGACTGCTGCTAATGATATTTTTAAAAAATCTCCACAGTTTAATCATAAATATAAACAAAAATATAAATACACAGAAAAAAGTAAGGCATTTATGGACATGGATTTCCCACTGCAAACTGATATTTTGCCTTCCCCTCAATTGCACTGAATTTTGATCAACAATTGGGGAATTTATTTTCAGTAACACCTAAGAAAAAGGCTGTAGATTATATGCTTTAAATCCATAGCTCTTCTTCTCATCCATCTCTGGCTGCCACCAAGAGGATGGCTATTATTTTTGTGTCTGACTTGGTTTTGTGGGCACGGCATAGGAGCAAAGACCAACGCTACCACTTTCACCTTCTGGAAGGCACATCAAATATATCACTTTGCAAGTAAATCTAAGGTGTCCCACTTAACAGCCCAGAGTATAAATAACTGATACTGAACAATAAAATATAGTGCCTGAGGCAATAAAATTCTAAAATTGTGGATTGGTGGTTTTTGAAACTAAATGCATTCCAACAGGAAACACCAAAATCAATGGCTTTGTTTTTTCAACTGAAGCCTGAGGGTAGATTGGCCATTATCACATTCAATATGGAAAGGAACATTTTCCATCTATATCTATCTATCTATCTATCTATCTATCTATCTATCTATCTATCTATCTACCTATCTATCTATCTATCTATCTATCATCTATCTTCCAACTCTCTCTCTCTCCTATATACCTAGTCTCGCTCCTAAAAGTCCCTGTTTTAACCACTTTCAAATATACAGTTCAATAGTGTTAATTACATTCACAATGTTTGGTACCATCATCATCTTCCATTAGCAAAACTTATCCATCACCTCAAAGAGAAAGTCTGTGTAAACTAAACATTAACTCTCATTGGCTACCTACATCTCAGCCCCTGGAAAGCTATATTCTAGTTTCTGACTCTATAAACTTGTATATTCCAATTATTCCATATAAGTAAGATAATACAGTGTTGTCCTTTTTTTTTTTAACATGGGCAGGCACTGGGAATCAAACCTGGGTCCTCTGGCATGGCAGGTGAGAATTCTTGCCTGCTGAGCCACCATGGCCTGCCCCAGTGTTGTCCTTTTGATTTTTGGCTTATTTCATTCAACACAAAGTCTTCAAGTTTCATCCATCTTGACACATATATCAGAACTTCATTCCTTTTTATGGCTGAATAATATTCTACTGTATTTATATACCACATTTTATTTATCCATTCATTTGGTAATAGACACTAGTGTTACTTGCATTTTTTGCAAATTGTGAATAGTACCACTTTGAACAGCATTGTACAAATATCTGTATAAGTCCCTGTTTCCAATTTTTGGGGGTATATACATAGAAGTAGGATTGCCACATCATACGGTAATTCTATACTTAACTTTTTGGGGGACTGCCAAAGTGTTTTCCACAGCGACTGTGCCATTTTACAGTACCACTAACAATGAACAAGTGTTCCTATTTCTCCATATCCTCTCTGTGCTGCTTTGAAACTGTTATGTATTCCAGAAAAGCTATACTATCTTAATCCAATCTTGTGGGTGCAGGCTTATTGTGGGTGGGATCTTTTGATTAGGTTGTTTCCATGGAGATGTGACCCACCCAATTGTAGGTGGGGACTTTTGATTAGAGTATTTCCATAGAGATGTGACCCCACTCATTCAAGGTGGGTATTAATTAGCTTACTGGAGTCCTTTAAGAGGGGAACATTTTGGAGAAAGCACAGACAAATTTCACATTTGGAAATGCTGAGAGAGCCATTTGAAACCAGAAACCCAGAAAGAAGGATAGCAGACATTGTCATGTGCCTTCCCATGTGACAGAAAAACCTCAGACTCGATCAGCCTTTCTTGAGTGACGGTATCCTATTGTTGGTGTCTTAATGTGGACATTTTTACATTCTTAGAAATGTAAATTTGTAATGTAACAAATCCCCTTTGTAAAAGTCAATCCATTTCTGGTATATTGCATGTCAGAAATTTTAGCAAACCTAAACACCTTCTAACACTTTTTTGTTTTTTTTGTGGTGGGAGGGAGATGTGCAGGGTCCAAGAATCAAACCTGGGTCTTCTGCATGGCAGGTGAGAATTCTACCACTGAGCTACCCTGGCACCCTCCAACACTTTTAGTTGAGTTATTTATCTTTTTGTTGCTGAGCTGCAGAATTTCTTTATTCTAGATATTAAAATCTTATCAGCTATGTGATTTCTAAATATATATTTTTTTCCCATTCAGTAGGTTGTCTTTTTACTTTCATTATAAAGTCCTTTGAAGCATAAGAGTTTTTAATTTTGATGAGGTCCTTTATATCTATTTTCCTTTTGATGTTCATGCTTTTGGTGTAAAGTTTAAGAAACCATTGCCTAGAGTCAAGAGATTATCCTGGAGGTTATTCTTATGCATCAAGTAGATATCGCTTTCTTATTCAGGATGTAGTGAAGAGGCTGGAGGGAACTGCCTGAAAATGTAGAGCTGTGTTCCAGTAGCCATGTTTCTTGAGGATGATTGAATAATGATACAGCTGTCACAATGTTACTGTGTGATTATGAAAACCTTGTGTCTGATGCTCCTCTTACCTACCTTGTCAACAAAGGAGTAGAAGATATGGAATAAAAATAAATAATAGGGGGAACAAATGCTAAAATGAGTTTAGTTTGAAATGCTAGTGATCAATGAAAGCGAGGGGTAAGGGGTATGGTAGGTATAATCTTTATTTTTTTCTTTTTCTTTCCTGTGCTTATTTTATTTCTTTTTCTATTGTCTTTTTATTTCTTTTTCTGAATTAATGCAAATGTTCCAAGAAATGATGAATATGCAACTAAGTGATGATATTGTGAATTACTGATTATGTATGTTGATGTTTTATTTTGTTTCTTAACTTTTTAATTAATAAATAAATTTTTTAAAAAAGAAACCATTGCCTAACACAAGGTTATGAATATATTCCCCTAAATTTTCTTCTCGGAGCCTTATAGTTTTACTTCTTTTAATTAGATCTTTGATCCACTTGGAGTTCATTTTTGTATATGGTATAAAGTAGAGATCCACCTTCATTCTTTGTCCTATGGTGGCTATCCATTTTTCCAGAATCGTTTGTTAAAGAGACTATTCTTTCCCCATTGAATGGACTCGACACCCTTGTCAAAAATCAGTTGCTCATAGATGTGTGGGTTTATTTTTAAACTCTCAATATGACTTAATTGGTCTCTATGCCTGTCCTTGTCTAGTACCTTGCTGTTTTGATTACTGTAGCTGTTGCACTGAATTTTAAAATCAGTAAGTGTGAGTTCTCCAACTTTGTTCCTCTTTTTCAAGATGTTTTTAGCTATTGGGCCTCTTGCCTTTCCATACAAATATAGTGATTTTCTTTTCCATTTCTATGAAGAAGACTGTTGAACTTTTTATTGGGGTTCTGTTGACTCCAAAAATCACTGTGGGTAGAATTGACATCTTAACAATATTTAGTTTTCCAATACTTGAACATGGAATTTACCTCCATTTATTGAAACCTTCTTTGATTTATTTCAGCAATGTTTTGTAATTTTCCATGTACATCTTTGGTTAAATTTATTCCTGGATATTTGGTTCTTGTAGTTCTACCATAAATGGAATGTTTTTCTTGATTTCTTCTTCAGATTGCACATTGCTAGTGTATAGAAACATCACTGATTTTTGCATATTGATCTTATGCTGCCACTTTGCTTTGTTATGACTGTCTTAAGATTTTTCTTAAAGAGAGGATTATATAATCTGAAAATAGGGAAAGTTTTACTTCTTCCTTTCCAATTTGGATGCCATTTATTTCTTTTTCTCACCTAACTTCTGTGGCTAGAACTTCCAGTAAAACATTGCAAATTGATGACAGTGGGAAATCTGTACTTATTCTTATGAAATTCCTATTGGCATGACCAACTTTACATTAGCCCAGCCTTCCTTTTATTTTGCTCTCCTTGTTAATTGTCAGGTGTTGGCTTATTACTCCCCATCAATGATTTTATTATTGTCTTAATTATACTACACATTTTCAAAGTGGAAGTAAAAGAAAATAATAATTAGAAGGCATTCAGACCTAGATGCAGTCCTGTTGCCTTCATGGAGCACTCATATAATTCTCCAACAGATAAATATTGGGCAACATTTCTAGATTACTTGGGACAGTGTTATAATCACTGAAAGACAGTAGAAGGTAATAGTTATGAACACATGGTAGAGCTTGATGACTGAACAAAGCTGCTTCCATCATTTACAAGTTTTATGGTCCTGGGGCAGGTTATTTAACCTCTTTGTGCATTAGTTTCCTCATCGTTAAAATGGGGGTAATCATAATAGTATCTACCACACTCTGTTATCATGATGATCAAATGAGTAAATACATATATGTAAGATGCCTGGAGATCTGACCTATAATAAGCATGCAATAGATTTTCTAAATAGAATGTGCAATCCATGAAGTAGTGACTTGATTTTAAGTTTCCCTTATTTTTTGCTCATTCCTGAAGTTTAAAAAGAAACCTGACTGCAACATAAGAAGTGTTCAATAAATCATGTTGAATTCAATGAATGAATGAATCAATGAATGAATGAACGGATACCATGCTGGACATTTAGAAGCCCCATCTTGTTGAGGCATTAAGTAGATGAATTATTCCGTTTCCATAAAACCTATTGTTTAGAAATTAATTAGAAGGGCATTGCAAACTTTGTGTTAAGCAACCAGTGCCTCGGGTTTTCATTTCATAAGGAAAAGGGTGTCATAAGAAACAAATACTGTAAAACTAAGAAAAAAAATTATAAGGATTCAAAGAAAACACAAAGTTGGACTATTCTAATGTTTAGCGCACAGCATTCCAGTATGTTGTGCACACTATACCACTTCTTTTGAATGAGTTGTTGGAGAGAATCCCCAAAGAGCAAGACATCACTGAGGAGGATAGGAATTTGGAATAGCTTCTGCCAGTATCAGTAGAATAATTCTTTGAGGAGGCTGCAGGTTTGCTACTGAGCTCCTCTTAACCCTTGGGATTTAGACAGGAGATATAACCAGATGTAGCACTCTGCAGCCTTTAATAAAAGAAAACCCAAGTATTTTGATATGTCTTAAGCAGGTGGTTACTTTCCTAGATTGAGCATGTCATGTGCCATGAGTGGTACACTATTCTTTCCTAAAAGCAGTTTTACAAAATAGGGCTGCTGAGAAAAGAGGTAATATATCCTGTCAACTAGACAATTGGATTGCCTTTAGTTGCCAGATGTCTAGATTTTAAACTTTTTAAATGTCTGGGTTCTTTACAGGGATCAGAATCATATCTAAGAATTGGACCATTCATACAGGATAGTAAAAACTTGATTCTGTTGGAAGGGTTCTCACGAATTGTTAGTTACCAGCATTGGGGGAGCTTCCTAAGTCTTAAAAGTAAAAGTGAGAATTAAGAAATAATGATACATGGTAATATTAATTTAGAAATGACTGTGTGACAATTACTTTGTTATTCATTTAAGATATATTCTTAACCATTTCATCAGATCCCCCATGAATACCTGATACTCAAATGGTATTTCAAGTTTCTCAATTTCTCTCTCTCTTCTCTCCCTCTTTCTCTCTCTCTCTCTCTCTCTCTCTCTCTCTCTCTCTCTCTCTCTCTCTCTCTCTCTCTCTCTCTCTCTCTCACACACACACACACACACACGGGTTTACTTACCTATCTTAGGAAAACTGTATTCTTTAAGAAAACTTTCCTGGGGTGTCAGGTTAGCATAGCAAAGTGTATTCCTCAAAACAAGTTCCAGATATTATTAAGTGGGATAAGAGGTGGTTACAAAGGTCAGAAAAAAATTAGAATATGTTGAATTAAAGTTATACTACAGGCTTTCCTGAGACTTTAATACAGTAATATGCTTATGAATCTTCACAACGGGTAGAGACCATGCCATGGAGCAACTGCCAAGATTACCTGCCCACAGATTCTTTTTCTTTTCCCTTTTATTGTGGCAGATCTCATGGTGCCAGTGTGGTGAGGAAATAAATAAGGAATTACACGATGAACCACCTCAGCAGACCCAACTCAGCCTCAGTTCTATGTCCCCATTTTATTAATTGTTTGCTTATTCTTTGAGGGCAGTCATCAGGTTTGAAATGGCCTCATCAGCTGAGTCCTGTGAGAACCACACACATGCTCTTATACACCAGTCCTTCCATTAGAAGCTGCGTCTCCAGCACCTCCAGGCTTAGTTCCTCTTAAGACCCAGATGGGGGTTGAGGGATGAGAACACTTGTGACTCACCTGCTGGGGTCTCACTAAGAAACAGCAACCATTTGAGATTAATGATTTCTCTGGCTAAGTTGTGCTCACTACAACAAATTTATCTCTCATTGTAAACTTAAAAATAAAACATAAAACCTATTGCTATGCTGGCATTTACTTTAAAATCTGACATAGATATTATGAGTTGTGTCTCTTTTTTCTCTAAGAGAAAATTTCATGATAACATTTTGTAAGTAAAATGCCAATATACAGGATGACACTACAATTTCTCTCATTACCAAAATTAGATTACCCAAATGGAACATTAAGAAAATTCTTATATGTGAAGGTGAAAGCTTGAAGTTTTAGAGAATTGACTTCTTTGTAACATAAAGAATTGACTTCAATCACATCAGTGACATTTTCCTGAAGAACTCATAGAAATTCTATATTACAGATTGTACTGTATTTGCATAATTTGTTTTGTATTTCTTTGTCAATTCCAAGCTATCTCAGTTTTGTATATTTGAATGTAACTCACAGGGAATGTGCTGCTTGGGGTGGGAGTAAAATGCAAGGATGCAGGTTGGAAGAATTAGACACAGAATTTTCCCAGAGGAGGGAACTTATTCTAGAATATCTTTCTATTCCCTGTACCTAACAGAATTCCTGGCATTTAGTGGAATAAGTATTTATTGAATTAAATTGAAGATAATATGAAAGGAACTAATTATATATTGATAACATAAAGTTTGGATTTTTTATTCAAAGCATGCCTCTTCAAGTGGGTTCAGATTCTAATTCATTGTATGAATTTTCTAATGCTTATTTGCTATTTTAGATTATGCTGACAAACTGGTTATAACTGATCTTCTGGCTGATGACCTTTTAGATTTCTTATTTTCTTACTATCATTCCAATCATTTCTATTTTCATTTTTTACTATTTCAAGCAATGCAATGACAAAAAAACCAGTTTCCTTTAGGCATCTTGTTATACTTTTAATCACTTCTATTATCAAATACTAATGTAAATGATTTAAAAAATATATTGAATGGTTAGAACATCTCTTTATACTCAACAATCTAGGGAGAGACTTTGACAATCTAAGAGTCATGCATTCAGGAAAGGTCTAGAATGAACAAGCCACCATTTGCCACTTAAGGTAAACTATGTGGGAAAATAACATAGTGAATATGTCCCCTGTAATATTTGGATATGAAATAAGTAAATAAACAATAAAAAATAAACAAAAACTCAGATTTCTGGCAAGCTAACTATAAATCCATGAATTGAAAAGGCTGGGCTCAATTTACTTAATATGCTTCATAATGTCTGTAGTTATGTTTGATTTTATAACTAATTACTGGGACATTCAGTATATACATGCCAATTTGCATTCATAATTTGCTTACTGGAGAGAAATGGTTTAAAAAATATTTTACCTGTCCATTCATTATCCAAGTTTCTACTTAGAAAAGGTCATTTTACTTCCGGAGAAGATGGCGGCTTAGTAAGATGCGCAGGTCTTAGTTCCTCCTCCAGAAAAGCAACTAAAGAAACAGAAACAATACGAAACAGCTCCCAGAGTCATGACAGAGACCAAAAAGACAGCATACCCCATTCTGGAATGGCTGAACGGGCAGGGAGAATCCGCTGCAGTGAGATAACCGAGGGGTGCGCATTTTCCCGGCCGGGGCGGCTGGTGACTGGGGTCCCCTCCACGCACATGGCTCCCCCGTCTGACTGGGACCGTTGGATAGCGGGGCCCACCCATCATGCTTGGCGTCTCGGGCCAGCTGGGCAATTTGGACCGGCACTCCCCCAAGCCGCTGTGGCCAGCGACCCCCGCCTCCACACGCGGTTTCCCGGGCCGACTGCCCCACAGACAGACGAGCGCCACCTACTGGGCAGGAAAAGAAAAACAGAGCCCAGAGATTTCACAGAAAAACCTTTCAACCAGCTGGGTCCCACACCCAGGGAAATCTGATCAAATGCCCAGACACCAGCAGAAAATAATGGATGATGCTCGGAAAAGTGAAGATATGGCCCAGTCAAAGGAACAAACCAATAGTTCAAATGAGATACAGGAACTGAGACAACTAATGCTGAATATACGAACAGAAATGGAAAAACTCTTCAAAAACCAAATCAATAAATTGAGGGAGGACATGAAGAAGACATGGGCTGAACAAAAAGAAGAAATAGAAAATCTGAAAAAACAAATCACAGAACTTATGGGAGTGAAGGACAAAGAAGAAAAAATGGAAAAAACAGTGGATACCTACAATGGTAGATCTAAAGAGACAGAAGCTACAATTAGTGAACTGGAGGATGGAACATCTGAATTCCAAAAAGAAAAAGAAACTATAGGGAAAAGAATGGAAAAACTTGAGCAGGGGATCAGGGAACTGAATGACAATATGAAGCGCACAAATATACGTGTTGTGGGTGTCCCAGAAGGAGAAGAGAAGGGAAAAGGAGGAGAAAAACTAATGGAAGAAATTATCACTGAAAATTTCCCAACTCTTATGAAAGACCTAAATTTACAGATCCAAGAAGCGCAGCACACCCCAAAGAGATTAGACCCAAATAGGCGTTCTCCAAGACATTTACTAGTTAGAATGTCAGAGGTCAAAGAGAAAGAGAGGATCTTGAAAGTAGCAAGAGAAAAACAATCCATCACATACAAGGGAAACCCAATAAGACTATGTGTAGATTTCTCAGCAGAAACCATGGAAGCTAGAAGACAGTGGGATGATATATTTAAATTACTAAAAGAGAAAAACTGCCAACCAAGACTCCTATATCCAGCAAAATTGTCCTTCAAAAATGAAGGAGAAATTAAAACATTTATAGACAAAAAGTCACTGAGAGAATTTGTGACCAAGAGACCAGCTCTGCAAGAAATACTAAAGGGAGCACTAGAGTCAGATACGAAAAGACAGAAGAGAGAGGTATGGAGTTAAGTGCAGAAAGAAGGAAAATCAGATATGATATATATAATACAAAAGCCAAAATGGTAGAGGAAAATATTATCCAAACAGTAATAACACTAAAAGTTAACAGACTGAATTTCCCAATCAAAAGACATAGAATGGCAGAATGGATTACGACCCAGCAATACCACTGCTAGGTATCTACTCAAAGGACTTAAGGGCAAAGACACAGATGGACATTTGCACACCAGTGTTTATAGCAGCATTATCTACAATTGCAAAGAGAAGGAAACAGCCAAAATGTCCAACAGACGAGTGGCTAAACAAACTGTGGCGTATACCTACGATGGAATATTATGCAGCTTTAAGACAGACTAAACTTATGAAGCATGTAATAACATGGATGGACCTAGAGAACATTATGCTGAGTGAGTCTAGCCAAAAACTAAAGGACAAATACTGTATGGTCCCACTGATGTGAACCGACATTTGAGAATCAGCTTGGAATGTATCATTGGTAACAGAGACCAGCAGGAGTTAGAAACAGGGTAAGATAATGGGTAATTGGAGCTGAAGGGATACAGACTGTGCAACAGGACTAGATACAAAAACTCAAAAATGGACAGCACAATAATACCTAAGTGTAATGTAACTAGGTTGGAACACTGAATGAAGCTGCACCTGAAATATGGTTTGTTGTTTGTTTGTTTGTGTGTTTGTATCTTTTGTTTTTGTTTTTTTCTTTTTCCTTTTTATATATATATATATTTTTATTAGTATTATTATTTTAATTCTCTTCTCTATATTAACATCCTATATCTTTTTCTGCTGTTTTGCTAGTTCTTTTCCTAAATCAATGCAAATGTACTAAGAAATGATTATCATACATCTATGTGATGATACTAAGAATTACTGAGTGCATGTGTAGAATGGAATGATTTCTAAATGTTGTGTTAATTTCTTTTCTTTTTTTGATTAATAAAAAAATTAAAAAAAAAAAAAGAAAAGGTCATTTTATTTATGGTCTAAACCGTTCCATGGTTAGCTAACAATCCTTGTAATACCACTTTTTAAACACATTTTCCTAATATTTATTCTCTTTAGCACATTTAATTCTAATTCCATTTACTATTTCCTTTTCCAGGAATTCCCTTTTCTATTTTAAAGTTTATTTTCATTTCTACTAATTTTAATTCCTCTAAAACATTCCTGGATTTTGATTAATGCTCTCTAGTCTTGTGTAAATAATTCAGTTTTGAGTTTTCACTAGTTAAACCACCATCAGAAGGCTCCTTTAAGTTTTAACTATTCACACTGGATATGCAACTATTTGTACTTCCAGTCTCTTAGATTCTTGTTACCCAAAGATTTGTCCTTGGACTAGCAGTACAGGCATCACATAGGAATTTATTAAAAATGCAAAATGCCAGATGTTGCCAGACCTACAAAATCAGAATCAGTATTTTTTTTGTCATGTACTTCTTTTTTTTATTAATTAAAGAAAAAAAAAGAAATTAACCCAACATTTAGAAATCATTCCATTCTACATATGCAATCAGTAATTCTTAACATCATCACATAGATGCATGATCATCATTTCTTAGTACATTTGCATTGATTTAGGAAAAGAACTAGCAAAACAACAGAAAAAGATATAGAATGTTAATATAGAGAAAAAAATAAAAATAATAATAATAGTAAAAAAAGAAAAGGAAAAAGAAAAAAAAGACAAACAAACAAACAGACAGACAAAAAAAAACGTATAGCTCAGATGCAGCTTCATTCAGTGTTTTAACATGATTACTTTACAATTAGGTATTATTGTGCTGTCCATTTTTGAGTTTTTGTATCTAGTCCTGTTGCACAGTCTGTATCCCTTCAGCTCCAATTACCCATTATCTTACCCTGTTTCTAACTCCTGCTGGACTCTGTTACCAATGACATATTCCAAGTTTATTCTCGAATGTCGGTTCACATCAGTGGGACCATACAGTATTTGTCCTTTAGTTTTTGGCTAGACTCACTCAGCATAATGTTCTCTAGGTCCATCCATGTTATTACATGCTTCATGAGTTTATTCTCTCTTAAAGCTGCATAATATTCCATCGTATGTATATACCACAGTTTGCTTAGTCACTCGTCTGTTGATGGACATTTTGGCTGTTTCCATCTCTTTGCAATTGTAAATAATGCTGCTATAAACATTGGTGTGCAAATGTCCGTTTGTGTCTTTGCCCTTAAGTCCTTTGAGTAGATACCTAGCAATGGTATTGCTGGATCGTATGGCAATTCTATATTCAGCTTTTTGAGGAACCGCCAAACTGCCTTCCACAGTGGTTGCACCATTTGACATTCCCACCAACAGTGGATAAGTGTGCCTCTTTCTCTGCATCCTCTCCAGCACTTTTCATTTTCTGTTTTGTTGATAATGGCCATTCTGGTGGGTGTGAGATGATATCTCATTGTGGTTTTGATTTGCATTTCTCTAATGGCCAGGGACATTGAGCATCTCTTCATGTGCCTTTTGGCCATTTGTATTTCCTCTTTTATGGACCTTAAACCTAAAGCAAGAGCACTGAAGAAGGAAATAAATAAATGGGAGCTCCTCAAAATTAAACACTTTTGTGCATCAAAGAACTTCATGAAGAAAGTAGAAAGACAGCCTACACAATGGGAGACAATATTTGGAAATGACATATCAGATAAAGGTCTAGTATCCAGAATTTATAAAGAGATTGTCCAACTCAACAACAAAAAGACAGCCAATCCAATTACAAAATGGGAAAAAGACTTGAACAGACACTTCTCAGAAGAATCAGTATTTTAATGAAATCCTTAGAATATTCTTAAAGGATCATTACAAATCACCAACAAGTTCTCAAATCGCCTAACCTACTACTTAATAAATGATTTACAGAAATACTTTTCATTACTAATTTAGATGTTCCTGTGATTCTACCCTCCAATTTCTTAAAGGTGCAGGAACAGAGTCCACCAAACCAGTAAATTTAGTCCTTGTCTCTATTTACCTAAAGCTGTCACTGAGAAATCAAGATTTAACAGATGCTTTTGATTACTGAATCATTATATAGATATTCCTTTTTGCTTTCTGGTATATTTGCATAAACAGAGGGAAATTCCTGATATCTCTAAATTATAATCCAGCTGTCTTGATATCTGACAATGAGTGCATAGCCCTTATTTTCTGCCCCTATGATTGTAAAAACCTTGTGACTACCTTCATTTGTACCTAGTTATCCAGTTTTTCATATCTACAGTCTTGTAATCACTAAAGACAGCCCCTAAGGTTTATTAATGAAGGGTCTTGGGTCAACCCAGAATTAACCCACCCCAAGTCCAGAGTTCCTTGATAATCGAGACTGAAGTGGGCCTACCTGATGTGCTGCAGCTTAGACTTTAATCTACAAGTAACCTATAGCTTATTCTGCCATTTTCTTACACATGTTCTGTGACAAAGCATGTCATCAATCTGTGCATGCTCAATAATGAGATCACTTCTAATTAGATCGTCTGGGGCCACTGTGCTCATTGTTCTAGACCCTGCCCATTATTTTCTGTAATAAAACTATCAGAGTTACTGCAATTCAGGGAGATGGATTTTGGACCTATAGGTCAGCTGCTCTCCTACTGCACACCTAGTAATAAACTGTCTCTTTGAAACCCCGGTGTCTCAGGAATTGGCTATTGAGTGTATCTGGGAAAAGAATCCATGGCCTTTGTCTAGTACCAAAGCCACATCAAGTTGAATGATCCTCGAATACTACTCTGTGTTTTGAGGCTTCTTTAAGTAGCCAGTCATAATTCCTTCAGAGAATAATCTGTAAACTCTTCTGGCTTTCCTGTTGTTTGAATGTTACTCTGCTTTTTATTTTTAACCTGTATCCACTCCAGCACCATTTCTTTTGTGATTGAACCAAATTCCCTTTTACGGTTATTTCTTCCCCAGTTTTTAATCTGCCAGTATACAATAGGCAAATCTAAACATTCAAAACAGTAAGGTGTGGGATATGCATGGCATAAAAGAGATGGTGTTGGGGTGTGTTGTCTTTCAACCCACACCTTCCATAACCACTAAGTGGACCACTTTGTACATCACTGTAATTTGTTAGAAATACATATATATATATATAAACTACACTAGACTCTCAATTCTATGAAAGCAAAGAATCTCATCTCTCAACACCCAGTGCCTAGAAACTAAAAAATAATGAGGTGAATGATATTATTTGCTCAGTCTAAATAACAAAGGATTAAAATAGGCCACAAAGTTGAGGTAATCATTATCTGGAAATCTATAATACATGAGACCTAACAAACCCAAAGAACATTTGATGATACTATTGTAAGACTTCGAGAGTTTTGCCACGCAAAAGAGGACTCCAAGAGACGTTCTCTCATGCAACACGCAAGGGGTTTATTTACCACACATGCATGGGGCTCACTTAACACGCAGGAACAGAGAGCCCCGAGCCTGGGTTTGGGAAAGCTTTTAAGGGGTAGGATGAGGGGGGTGAGGGTCAAGCATGAGTCACAGGTGCTGTTTTGCAAGGAGCAGATAATGAACAGTTTTACAACAGGCATTTCTTGTGAATGAGTCATGGGAGTTGCTTCCTGCATGAAGCAGATAACCACAGTTTTACAACAAGTAATTTTGGTGCAAGGAGTCATGGGGGTTGCGAGAAGCAGATAACTGCCCCGGGAAAGTCCCGGATTGTTTATCTTCAGCTTGATGGGGCCCATAACTCTTTTCTTTACAATTCTTAACTCACACCAAATGCATAGCAGTTAATATAAAATGACACAAATGCTTTTGCTGGATATTTCTGTTATTCAGAAGCTAAAATATATGTAAATAGCTAAATTAAGCAGGAAAAATTAGCTACTGTTAAGCTTTATAAAATCCCTTTTTACACTATCACTTTGTACCTAAAAAAAAAAATTCCAAGGTAGAAACATAAATCTGAAAATAAGGAATAGGGGAAGAGTTTTGCTAATTGCTTACCTTTGACATTTAAACACTGACAAACATTACAACTAGGTAGTCATGTAAATCAAGCTCATATAGCTTTAAAAATAGAATTCCCAATCACTCTGAGAAATCACACTTGAGAATTGACAGAGAATGTACTTCGAAAAACAAATGAGTCAGCAGACAACAAATAAGGACACAGGCACTGATGCAGATCTCAAAACACCCCACCCCCCACCCCAGCTAATAAACAAAGTTTAAAGGCCTTAATGACCTCCAGCAGCTGGGAGAACAGAACCGGGTGGAAGACAAATGCCTTTCCCATAACCCTGTTCTCCAGCAGTTTCCAATACTGCCCACCCACTCAGTCAATTTACTAAAAGCCTGTTTGTATGGAGGACAGAAATAAGAACTCCTCAGTGCAAAAAACTCAGACACAGATGAAGTTCAGAGAATAAGAAGACTTCCAACAAGAGGTATGTGACATTTCACACTTCTGGAAAGTCCTCATCCAGGTAGTGGCACCATACTGCCTTATATTAGCCTTGATAGCAACCAGCTGGAGTTCAGCTAAATTCACACATCACAAAGTGACAGTATTAGCTTTGGGCCACCTGGGCTGAGCCTTTCACAGCTGGAAAGAGTGTAAACAAAGTATAAAATTATGTAGGATTCCTAAGAAATCCTTTGTTGTCATTCATTTTATCTCCCAAATATGCCCTGTCCCTATAATAAGTTATACTGGTACTTGGTCTAATCACCTCCAAGCATCCATACAAATCCCAGTATGTGTCTTATTGCCCATATTTCTACTGAAAATCCTGCCTAGCTAGCAGTATCTAAAAATATGCAAAAACTTGGTTGCTTTTTCTGAAGAGACATTCTGAAGTGACATCTGTCAGTGAAACTCCAGGTGGATTGTTTTGGCTGTTCTGTTCATTAAGGTCAATTAATTTTATGTTAAACATCACTCACTGTGGATATGTGCATAAGAGTGTTTGCAGTTCACCCAGGAAAAGGTAGAAGTGTAATGACTTGTATTCATATGGCATTTTTTCCTCTCTTTATATTAAATGAATTACACAAAAGACCTAATTCTGCATTCATATGTACCTGTGAAATTAAAAGGAAAGAAACAATTTTCTTTTTAAATATAGGGAAGTTGTTAATCTGCTTTTGTTTCCAATGTTTTCTACAATCAGACTAACCTGTATGCTATCTTTCAGACACAGCTCACTTATTCCCCACGGGTTCCCCAGCCAAGCCTATCCAAGGGACTGGCTCTTGTTTAAAAGGATTTTATTTTTTGTTTTGACTCTTTGCAATTTCTTAACAGGGTATCTTGCCCTGCTTTTTTTAGAGGGGGGGAGTGTTGCTTTTTATTGTTTCTTGCACCCCACCCTTCTGCCCACCTCCACTACCACCAATTTCTGATTTCTGGATCTCCTAACCATGAATTCCTGAGCATTTCAGCCTTTAGCACCTTTGCCCTCTGGCTAAATACTGCTTACTCATCCTTTGAGATTCAGACATTGTAATTCAACACGTGGAGCTAATGAGAAAAGCCTGTTCTGTAGAAAGGAAGACACACTCAAGGAAAGTTGCAGAGTCCTGTAGACAGAGTGCTTTTTATTGTTTGAGTAAACCACACTGCTTTAGCATCTTCATTTTTTAAGAATTAGGGCTTTTGTGAATTTCAGGAGAGAATTACTGCTGCTGTGAAAAGAAGACATAATAGTGCTTAAGATAAAAGCTTTCCATTTTAAATAGAGATAAGGAACCTAAACTTTCAGTCAGCATCACTTCAGTTTTAGAAAATGCCATCCGCAGTGCAAATAATGGCTTTTCTCTTGTATTCTCAGTTGTCTAAGTGTGCAGCTTATTAATTATTCTGAAATGCCTCCTATAATAATTACATTAATTTACATTTCAATTCAATTTAAAACACTGAATATTTACAAAATATGCAACAATGTACCAGATGGCCCTGGTCTTCAGGATGCTTACAGTCTAATAAGGTAGATAGAGGTGTGGCCAGGGAGGCTGTGAAGGCAGGCAGGCATTTCAAGTTGGAGCCCTGGCTCTGCAGTAATAACTGTGCAATCTTTGACAAATTATTTAAATTCTCTTCATCTTGGTTTTCTAATTTTTACAAAGGTAATGATAACACTGGATACCTGGGAGGGTTATAATGTATGTTAAATAAACCATCAACCATACCATGTTGAATACCATGCCTGACAAATTGTTACAACTCAATAACTACAATTAAAGGATGCTAACACTAAGATGCAAATAACTCTAATTCAATGTCTTTTACATATCAGGTACCATAGCTGGTCATTTTACACATTTCCTCATTTACACTTAAAATAATGCTATATTCTTGTCCCTGTGTGAAATGGGGATTATGAAGCTTAAATAATTTTTCTCAAGGTCATATAGCTAGTGAACAGACAAATGCAAAGATTTGGATGGAAAGTATTTTTTATTGTACACAAAGGAAATGTGGACTGGTGCTCCCACATAAAAGATGCAGACAGACATCCAGAGAGGACCATGGAGAAGATATTGAATCTGGAACTTGAAAGCATGGCATTGGAATAAGTAGTGATGACTGCAGAACACTTTGCAGAGAAGGGTAGTTGGAACAGCAAGGGTGAAGGTGGGAAATTAGAGGGACTTTCAGGAAATGTCAAATAACTTAGCCTGCCTGGACCATAGAACACTTGGACAGTTTAATCATCTGTATATCCTTACTCCCTAGCACAGTGCCCAGTGAGCAGAGTTATTCTAGGCACTCAGTTGATGTTCATTAACTGGCTTAATGGTAAGGACTGGAAAAAAATAGAGTGGACAAAGCTTGGGAAAAGTTTTGAATGTTAAACCAGTAAGTGGTATAGGCAAAGGAGAACCATTTCAATTTTTTTAGGAAGTGTTTTAGGCAGGTCATCAGTGTTTAGGTTGGATTAGAAGAAGGAAAGATTGCAGGCCACTGGGAATCTCTTATGCCAGTCCTGGGGAGAGGTAGGAAAATTTATACTGAGGAAATGTTCACAGAAAGGGTGAAACAGATTGCATTATTCTGTGAAATTAGAGTTCCCTGCATTTTTTATAATTAATAAACTTTACTTTTTAGAACTTTTAGATTTACAGGAAAGTTGGGCAGATAATACAGAGATTTCCCATATACACACCTGCTGTCCACACAGTTCTCCCATTATTAACATCTTATATTAATGTAACATATTAGTTACAATTATTGAACCATATTGATACATTATTAAATGACTCCATACTCTATTCAGATTTTCTTAGTTTTTACCTAATGTCTTTTTTATATTCCAGGATTCCATTTAGATGTTGCATTAGTTTGCTAAAGCTGCTGGAATGCAATACCAGAAATGAAATTACATTTAAAAAGGGAATTTAATAAGTTACAAGTTTATAGATCTAAGGCCATAAATATGTCCAAACTAAGGCATCCAGAGAAATATACCTTGGCTCAAAGAAGTCTAATCTGGGAAGGCATGCAGCTGGCATCTGCTGGTCCTTGTTATCAGTTCTGTGTCTTTCAGCTTCTGATGCCAGTGGTTTCCTCTGTAAACATCTGTTTGCCTTCATGTAGTTCCTTCAGGACACAACACTGGGTTCTGTCTTGCTTGGCATCTCATGGAAAGGCACATAGTGACATCTGCTGGGCTGTGCTTGTGTCTAGGCATTTGCTCTCTCTGTCAGCACTCCAAGCATCTCCAAACATCCATGTCTCTCTCAGCTCTGAAGCAGCTGTTCTCTAAGCATCTGCATCTGAAGTTTCTCCAAAATGTTTCCCCTTTTAAAGGACTCTAGTAAACTAGTCAAGACCCACCTTGAATAGGTGGAGTCTCATATCCATGTAATGAAAAGGTCACTCCCACAATTTGGCATGCCACATCTCCATGGAAATAATCTAATCAAAAGTTTCCATCCTGCAATATTGAATCAGGATGAAATTAAATGGCTACCCCACAAGGTTGGATCAGGATTAAAACATGGCTTTTCTGGGGTACATAATAGTTTTAAATGGGCATAGATGTCATGTCTCTTTAGTCTGCTCTTGGCTGTGAAAATTTCTCAAATTTTCCTTGTTTTTGAAGACCTTTAAAGTTTTGAGGAGTACTGGCCAAGTACTTTTTAGGGTATCTGCTACTGGGATTTAACTGATGTTTGACTCATGATTAAACTGGGGTTTTTGGTTTTGGGGAGGAAGATCACAGAGGTAAAGTGTAATTTTCTTCACATAATATCTACTGTATTTATTATCAACATAGTTTATATAACTGATAATGTAGACTTGATCACCAGGCTGAAGTCCTAAATTTTTTGAGAATAAAATGTCTAGCCATGCACCTCATTTGGTGGAAGAAAAAACAGCTTGTTTCAGAAATATTTGGATTTAATTTCTGGCTCTGCCACACAGTTGCATATTATTGGATAAGATAACTTACTACCTAAAGCTTCAATTTCTTTACATATAAAATATAACTTGTGATATCCATGCTATAGGATTGTTTTTCAGGATTAGTAATTATATAAAAGGTATAGCCCAGTATAAGACATTTAGTAAGTTCTCAGAAATAGTAACTATGATTAATATCACACTATAACTTTTATTGTCATGTGTTAACTTTGTAACATCATATACTAAGATGAAAGAACTGGATTGCGGTAAGCCTGTCTTTGGATTTGGGTCTTCATCATTTATTCAGACTACTAGTCAGAGAACTTGTTATCTTGGTATATTGAAATCAATTATTGAGACACCTGAAATGAACAGATAAGAGAGAACAAAAACCTGGGTCCCAAAACTCACTTGTCTGCAGGGACGAGGAAGGTAACATATGAGTGTAAAGTGAACTAGATGAGTCTAGGACATGGAGGATATGGCCACTGAGGATTGCCCTAACTAATAGAATTAAACCTTAAAAATGTTGACCAAATACAATGTCTGAAATGTGTGGTCTTGCGGCACTTGGAAACAGAGTATTGTGGTTCAGAACAGCCTTTTAGACTGTGACCCACAGCAAAAAATAAACTTTAAATCATAGCAGGTATGCAGCTATACCTAAAACATAATGTCTCAAAGCAATATTTATACTTGAAAAATGCAAACTCTCATGATATTTTCAATTCTGTTCTGTTTCATTCCATTCCACTCTATTTCTAAATATTCTTTTCCAACCTATCCTATCCCCAGTCCTATCCTATTCAATGCTGTCCTGTCCTTCCTATTCTACCCTAATCATATAAAATCTTGTTCAGGCCCTTTAGATTTATTTTTCTATCCATTAATGAATCAAAACCCACAGTTCAAAAAACTCTTGTTTATAGTAGTGAATTCCAATTTTTAAATGGTACTCCTGTAGTGAGTTGAATAGGGTACCCCCAAAATCAGTCTACTTGGAACCTCAGAATGTGACCTTATTTGAAAATAGAGACTTTGCAGAAGTTGAGGATTTTGAGATTAAATCATCCTGAATTCAAGGTGGGCCCTAAATCCAATAACTGTTGTCCAAATAATAAGAAGAGGGGACACAGAGGCATGGAGGAGAAGGACATGGGAAGACAGAGACAGAGATTGCAGGTAAGCAAGGAATACCAGCAGCTTCCAGAATCTGGACAAGGCTAGAAAAGATCCTTCCCTAAAAGGAGGGAGGGATTTGGAGGGAGTGTGGCCCTGTTCTGGCCTTCAGAACTATGAGAGAATAAATTTCTGTTGTTTTAAATCACCAAATGTATAGTAATTTGTAGGAAACTGGTACAATCTGCATTGTTAAAAACAGTTGAAAATGAACCCCAAAGATAATGCATATTTATATAATGATATATCTACTGCTGTTAATCTCTTTACTAAATGTTAAGAAAGCTTAGCTTTCTTTTTGTTGTTGCTGTATTTGATGAAATTATAAGCACAAGTTTTATTTTTCCCAGAGTACATTAATTGATCCTGTACCCACATTGATAGTCGTAAGCTCAGCTTTCTCAATTTACCATTCAGGGGCCTTTCAGCCAGTGTCTAAACTCTCTAAACTTAGAATTTCTCATCTATGAATTTGGAATATGACTTCATATTTTTGTTTCAATAATTTAATTAAATATTGTGCTTAATCATCCCACAAGTAACAAGTATAATTTTAGAAATAATATTAAATGAAAAAAACTTTTATTGCCTACCTACTGTATGCCAGCCACTGAGAAGATACAAAGGTTTATAAAAGATAAGATATAGTAATGATAATGAATGATGCTGGTGATGGTGGTGAAGGTGATGATTATGAAGATGACAGTAAAATACAAGAAGATGAAAGAGGAAAAGGAAGATGAAGGAAAGGGAAAATATATTAAAATTTAATGTGGAGTAAGCTTATATATGTATTATAAAACAAGTTAGAATATATATACCACTTGGCCATCTAAAATAGAAAGTCAATGTGACACCTGTATTTCCTATCATAATTTGGAAAAGTAAACGATGCCATACCAAATGTGTGAATTTCTAAAACAATCATTAAAAGAATCACTTGTTTTGTTTGTTTGTTTTGAACAGTTCTGAATTGCATCAAAATTAAATGGAGAGGGCGGGTCGCGGTGGCTCAGCGGGCAAAGTGCTTGCCTGCTATGCCGGAGGACCTCGGTTCGATTCCCGGCCCCAGCCCATGTAACAAATACGGAGAAACAGAATACAATAAAACAAGAAAATGTTTAAAGATGTTTCCCTTTCTTCCTTCCTTCCTTCCTTCTATCCTTCCTTCCTTCTCTCTGTCTTTCCTTTAAAAAAAAAAAAAAAAAAAAATTAAATGGAGAGGAAATAACTGTTAAAGAACTTCTTTTCTCCTTACTACGTAGCAAAGAGTAAAACCATCCAAATACATACCTGTCAAGGGAATACTTTAATAATCTGAGGTTTTGGGTTTTTTTGCCAAATAAAATAAAAATTAAATTAAACACTTTCATAGATAAGTCATTTTACAAATCAGTAGAAAAGGTTACAATAAAATTTTTTCCACATAAGTGTTAAATAACCATCCTCAAATATACATTCATTTTTTATCTCTCTCTTATACCACTTCTTTTCTATATCAAAGTCAATAGAAAATCTTACACAGGTCTCATGTTATGGAGAATCTAGAAATGGGTTTCAGATTTACTGTATGATGCAGTAAATTATGTTTTATCATTCAGAGGATGCAATATATAAGGTGACACATTGTAGCCAGATAGAGAAGTAACGTTTTTTGATTGCTATTGGCTGTAATTCTGTTTTTATTAACCCACTTGCTGGTAAATCTGAATGCAAGCTGTATAGGATCAGATGTGAAATAATAACTTTCTTTAGTGCCATTCAGGCAGTAGAGATTGATTTTCCATTTGTGGAAATATCATCTAGGAAATAACCTGGAATGGTAATTTGTCAAGAAAAGAAATCCATCACCAAACTTGATAATGTGAGTAGAGAATGAGGCATCTATGTACAGATTCACAGTTACCAATTGACCTTAGGTGCCTCCTGATTATATATCAACCTACAATTTTTCCACTCCTTCATTCTCTCAGCCTCATCTCACTCTTCACCAGAGGCTAGCAGTTCATTTTCTGATTTCAGCATATGGAGTATATGTAACAGCTTTCAAAATACATTCACAAAGGGTGGTGCAAGGGCAATTCAGTGGTTGAATTCTTGCTGGCCTTGTGGGAGACACAGAATTCACTTCAGACCATGCACCTTCCATCCCCACCACCCCCCCTCAAAAAAACCTCTTTAAAAATGCATTCACAAAAATTTTCTCATTTAACATAATAATCCACTGAGGCTGATAGTGTCAGTTTATCATCTCTGTCCTATAAAAGAGAAAATTGAATCCATGATGTAGTGACTTGTATAACATCACACATCTAGAAGAGGGCAAATGTCTGAATTACATAAATTTTTTGCATTATTCACCTTTGGAATACACTGAGTGCTTACTGAGCCACTAGGGGAAAATTAAGTGGGTCATACAAATCAAGAAGCCTTGTGCCTATGAATATTGAGTGTTTTACCGCTATCTTATTGTTTACATCTTTTTAAATTTATTGAACAATTAACAGATTTAAGAAGCTATATCAATTATCTCTTACCCCAATAAAGCTAGGTAATAAACTTACCCCCAAATCAGTGGCTTAAATCAATAAGCATCTATTTATACTTCATGGGTTGATAGATCAGGTGGGTGGTTCTGTTGGTATCACCTTGTCTTATTCATGCATCTGTTGATAGCTATGGGCTGGACAGATGGCTCTATTGATCTTGGCTGTATTCTCTTCCATGTTTGAGTGTTGACTAGATGTAGGCTAGTCTAGGATGGCCTTATTTTGACTGGATTCCCCTGAGTGTGGCCTTTCAGCATCTGCAATCTATAATCACATGTGGAAAAGTATCAACTTTGTTTTTTGTTGTGGTTGCCTTGTTTTGTATACCAAACCTTGGAAATAAACTATTGCTCACACTCTAGTTGCAATTACTAAATCACATCACCTTGTGCTGGGTTCATTTGATAGGGTAATGGAAGGATCCCAGGAGAGTGAGCAGAAGTACAGAAGACCTTTTTAGGCCCAGGGTCAGAACTGGAACCGTTATTTTCATGGCACTCTACTGTGCAAAAGAAAATGAAGAGATCAACCCAGGTTCAAGGGGTGGAGAAAGAGACTCCACATCTTAATGGGAAGAGTTATAATGTCAACATAGAAATGGACATGGATGCAGTATGGTGAGTCACTGTGGCCACATTTGCAATCAATCCATCACAGAAACATTTTTTCTTAATCTCCAATGTATAGGGTATAGGAAATATAAAAATGACTAAACTATTCTCTGTAATATGTAGGAGTTTATACTTTGGTAAAAGAGACAGACTCTAAGGAGATCATTACCATATAGAGCAATGCATGTGTGGTAAGCATGAAAATAACTACCTTGATTTACAAACTCAAGGGTATGAGACATGTGGCATTCTTAATTTTTCTGTATCCATATTTAATATGTGTCTTCAGTCCAATTTTAATCCTTAACAAGACTTAACCTAGTCAATTCTAGAAAGAAACCCATTTCTGAATTCCCTAATTTAATTCCATGTTTTTTCAGTGAGTTTCCCTCTCTCACCCTTGTCAGGGCATGTGCTGGTTTGAAAATGTTATGTACTCCAGAAAAGCTATGTTTTATTAATCCTCATTCAATATTGTTTAGGGTGGAACCCTTGGATTAGATTGTTTTCAAGGACATATAATCCATTCAGTTGTGGGTGTGACCTTTTGATTAGAAGGAAATGTGATTCTACACATTCAAGGTGAATCTTGATTAGTTTACTGGAGTCTTTTAAAACGTGAAACATTTTGGAGAAAGCTCAAATGCAGGTGTTTAGAGAACAGTTACTTCAGAGCTGACAGAGACATAGATGTTTGGAGAGGCTTGGAGTGCTGACAGAGAGAGCAGATGCCTAGACATGGGCAGAGCCCAGCAGATGTCACCATGTGCCTTCCCATGAGATGGCAAGCAAGCCAGAACCCAGAGTTTGTGTACTGGAGGAGCTATATGAAGGCCCATGGTAGCTTAGAGAGGAAACCACTGGAATCAGAAGCTGGAAGCAACAGAACTGGGAACAAGGACCAGCAGATGCCAGCCAGACACTTTCAAATGTGACAGACATTGACCTTTCTTGAGTCAAGCTCTTTTTCCTGGAATGCCTTAATTTGGACATTTTTTTTAACTTTAGAACTATATGCCTGCAACTTAATAAATACCCTTATTAAAAGCCATTCCATTTATGGTATATTGCATTGTGGCAATTTTAGCAAACTAAAACAGGGCATCAGGGATTTTTTTCTCACAATGGATCCAAAGATGTGTAGTATCCTGTGCAGTCTGCATTCTAAATAAACAGATCCTTCCTCATTCATTGAATTTGTGTCTAAACCCAATCTTGATCCTGTCACAGATGTTAGGAAACACAAGCAAGTGATCTGGAGGCTAAAGAGGAGATAATAAAAGAGTAAAGTAAATTTTACTTTGTACTAATATTCAATAAGTAAATATTCATGGGTATTATGATTTTGATATTAGCACCTTTATTTAGTTTCTCTAAATAAAAGTGAGTCTGGAAAGAGCACTGAGCTTGGAGTAGAGTATAGGAATTCTAGTTTATATTTTACCACTAATTAGCTGTATGACTAGCAAAGTCATTTCACTTCTCTGGTCTTAATTTCCCCACTCATTATTGAAGGAGCTGGACTAGGGAAATAGTCAACCCCTCTTAGCATTCAAATCTAGAGCCCTCAGTGAGAGTAAAGACTCTAAGGCAACAGAGAGAATGAAAGAGAATCAAAAGAAGAGTCTAAATAAGATCAAAGAAGACAGGACATCTGAGGATGATTTATTAACCTAACTGAAATGATAGACAATTGTGATTGAATGATATATTAATCTTACATAGGGATGTTTCTTTTTATGAAAGCAAAGTTTCAATAGAATACTACATACCCTGTAACAACATGAATATGCAGTTGCAAAATATACAGCTCATTGTAATTACCTTAATTATGGATGCCTATCTGTATTTTGCTTTTCAATGTTAACTTTATTGTCAAGAACAAATGTATAGAAGGAAAGGAAGTCACCCTTAGCTTCCCTAAGAAGAAACATGAATACCACCATATGCCAATTAAATTATTATTATTATTATTTCATAATGTAGTCAATCTTGGATCATCCCCAATAGACTTACAATGGTTGAATGATCTTACTAATTATGGAAACTTTCTAAAATACTGATAAATGCTACTCATTGACTCTGATTGTTGTATCAGAGTCATGTTGAGAATATTTTGTAGCCATAATTAATAATGATTCAAATGACTTTGACCATGATCAACACTAATTTAATCAAAAGTAAATAAAATGTCTAGCCCAAACTCCCCCAAAACAGACATTGGGCATGGGATATCTAATATTGAAATTGATGTGAGTTCTCAGTTTATCTCAAGCCACACAACCTACCATCTCATGTGGAAAAGAATTAACCTGGTGTTTTTTTGCAACTTTAATCTTGGAAAGAGACTCCTGCTCAGACTCATTGCAATTACTAAATCCCATTACCCCATGCCATTGAAACTGACCATTTCAAATATCTATGGCACATTTTATTTAGGCTACTGCCAGTATCAACCAACTGAAGAAAAAACAGGTACAAAAGCTAGTTTTCAGACATATTTCTTATGGACAAGTTTTGTAACAATATAAATGGTCTACCTCAAGGAACTTGAAGACAGCCAAGTTCCTTTAACCATTTTTTCTCCTAAAGAAAAAGTAATAATTTAGCAAATGTATGCTGCAGATGGGAGAAGCCATTTACTTAACACATGCAGGGTTGATTCTTCAAATATAAAAAATGCCTCCTTCAAATATATAAACTCCTCACCACCCCCACCCCACTGCAAATGTAACAATATGAAAAAGAATTAGGCATTGCAATGCACATGGTAGACATTCATAAACTTTTTTCTGTTCTCCTTCCTCTATATTCCCCTGTTATTCAGGCTACTCTGTAATGGTCTCAGGTGTTTGATTCTATTGGGACCCTTGACCGACCTTGCCCTGCTATAGAGTAAACCAGACATGCTTCTGAGTACCACTGAGGTTATGCCTCTAGGTAAAACAAAATATGGCATCCTCCAAAGTGTCAGCTGAGAAGGGATACTGCTGCTAGGAAGGAGTGGTTGGCTAATGGAGCTGAATCTTTTCTCAAAAAAAATGGGCAATGTCATGCACATTTTTTGAAAATTAATGGGCTATAAGGTGGTTCATGGTTTATCTTTCTCCATGTATCTCTTAGTACAGAAACTGCCCAGGCCCAAATACCTACTTTCAAAGGTACTGTTCTCTGAGGGGATGATTCAAATTCCTTTGACTGCCAAGGTAAGCAGATTGTCTTTATCCCTTGCGTCTTTCTATGTCTAAAGCCTTATAGTCTGGTCAAAGTTGGAATGCACAGTAAATCTATATAATGGACTAAAAGGCAGCTATAAAAATTCATGAAGGTAGATGAATATGTATCAACATAAGAAAGTGTTATTGATAAATTGTTGAGGCTACAAAAACTGTGCATTTAATGGCACAATTTTGTGGTAAAAACTCTAATACACCCATAGATCTTATATTTCCTTTTATATAAGCTACACCATTAAATTATTCTATAAATGAACTATAAGAGGTATTCTAATTTAAGAAAATATTAAGTTGAGTTTAAATGTGCATCTTTGAATCAAGGGAATATTACCTTATATATGTTTTATATTAAATATTTTATGTTGACTCTTACATTGTAATATGCCATATTTTGTGGCAAATTTTCTATATTGTATAATAAGTAAAAATACAATTAAATATATTAAAAATATTTAAAATTATATTTTATGCATATAAATAATTGTATTTTTATATATTATGTAGTATGTCTTATATTCCAGTAAGATTGGAATGAAATTCAAATTCGAGGTTTTTTCCTTAGTGTTTTTGGTTTTTGAATTTTTTCTGCCCTTAGCAAGTATTACTCTTGTAATTCAGCAAAAAAAACAAAAAACAAAAAAAACCTTAAAAGCTCTTAGAAAGTGAATACTTAGGTTGTTAAATAAATCAAACAGCCAATTGGCTTGCAGTTTTCCTCCTCTCCTGATTTTCTATTCTCATGATAATGAAAATTAAACATCAGGACTTTGGGGATACAGCCTAGACCTCCAGTTTGGGGGGTGGGTTTAGGGGAGACCCTACCTTTGGGTGACCTGGAGAAATGGCATGCCATCCACATAAAGCCTTTGCAGGGAATGGGGAGGGGAAGTAATATATCAGGAAATAAAAATTAAAACTGGTACACTGGGAAAAATCAGACTGTTTCCCCACAAAAAGAGCCTTGAAACCTACTATGGTTGGGTTCAGGTCCACCTCATCCACTCCCTCTGTGCTCACAGTTGGCATCTCCAAGAGCAGTTCTTGCAGGCTGGCTGTCCCTTTGGCAATGTCAGTAATGGCAGCAGCTGCCCCTGGCTCTGGAAGTTGGCTCCAAGCCACTGATAGCAGTAAGTTTAGCACAGCTTCTGAAGCACAGTCAGTCACTTTCTCCTCCTGTTCTTCTCAGACTATAACTGTGAGGTCAAGGAGGGAGATGCCAACAGTAAGCCTGACCTTTATCTCCCAGCTTTTAAGAATGAGGGAAGCTGATGGACTCCTTCTCAAGACAGAAATTTACAAACAATCTGGCCTCTCTCACCTGCCTTTTCACCATCTCCTTTCTTATTTGCCTTCCCTTCTATCCACTTGTGAACCCCTATCTTCCTACCAGATTGTGCAAGCCTAACCTGACATGGGGTTATCATACCATTTCTAATGAATCTGAGTCATTTTACAGAAACGGAAGGAATAAAGGCAAGTCTTGAAGAAACAGAGGCAAGTTAAGCATGATATCACACATATAGATGATTTCAGAATTGGAACAGTTGAGCAAAACAGGCTGCTTGGCTTCCACTGTACTTTGCTTATTGAAGACACTGTCAAAAGAAGTCTGAGGAAACCTTTATTTAGCAAGACAAGAGTCATTCATTTCATTATCAGTGTTGGAAGGCCTGGGGGTAGCTGTCCAGGAATGGCAAGGAAAAGAAAAGGAATTCAAATGTCTAGCTCAACTGGTTGAGGAAGACAAGTGGTCACATCCAGAGCTATCATCAGAAGACCACCATTGACAGATCTCTGAAAATCTGTGGCCAGCAAAAGGCTTCTCCTCCTCATGCAGAGATACAGTAGTAACAAGGCTGACTCTATATACACAGTGCAGAGTATGGAGAAAAGAATGAGATGAACTCTTCCAAGGGCCAATCAGAATGAGAAGACAAGGTGACTAGAAGAGACCCCGGCCATCAAGGAAAATCAGAGACAGAGAGGAAGGTGGCCATGGTAAGAGAGGAAAGAAGAGCAAAGTAACT
Source organism: Tamandua tetradactyla (assembly GCF_023851605.1). Classification (NCBI taxonomy): domain Eukaryota; kingdom Metazoa; phylum Chordata; class Mammalia; order Pilosa; family Myrmecophagidae; genus Tamandua; species Tamandua tetradactyla. The sequence continues at coordinate 282,110 of NW_027518258.1, read as the reverse complement.
ACTGGTACAGGAAAGTAAAATGTAGCCAGGACACTGTAATTTCTTTTTCTCTTCTCTACTAATAAGGTCTGTTGAACACAGGAAGATTTCAAATAAACTGGGAAGCAAAATATACAACAGAAATATGACACAGATATGAGAACCTGTCCATCTCTGATAAAGATAAAGGCCCACAATTTGAACACAGGGAAAGATGACACTAATTCTTCTCCCCTGCCTACCCCTTAACCATGTGGGCAGATTGATATTTGAGAGGCATAGAGGATTTTGGTTTTCACATGTAATTTCCACTTATACTTTTTATTTTCTTCCTGTATTGTACAGTTCCATTCAGAGAATTCTGTTAAAATTGTTGTTGTATATTTCACATATTCCAGTAATACTGAGTGGTGGGGGGATACAGCAACAATGCCTTTAATTTATGCAATTTCTTTTCTGGTGGGAGTATTTAAACTGGTGACTCATGGACAAAGGTATTATTCCAGGATTTCTTTACAGGAATGAAAACAAAGAAGAGTTTTCTTTAATTATATACATGAAGTGTCAAAAGGACATTTAAGAATCATAATGCAGCAATAATATGTGGAAGAAAGTTCAAGAATTAAATATTCAAGTTAAATTAATTATACAATTATTTATGGAATACCTACTATATGATAGAACTGTACTGGATGCCAATCAAACAACATCGAATAAAATGCGTCCTATACTCATGATATTTAGAGTTAGTGGAAAAGACAAGCTTGTAATAGAAAAAAATTAAATGCTGTACATTGTGTCAGTTTCTTTTTAAGGTTAGGAGTATAAGGTGACACAAAGAAAGGGATTCTGAACTCTACCTGCTTACCCCATTTTCACAGTTATAACAAAAACATTGAGTAGAATTTCCGGGAGGAAAATTAATTGAATAGTATTGATCATGTCAAGATTGAGATACCTCTGACTTTTTACTTCAGTCTAATGAATGAATTCCATTGGACAGAACCTATTCAATCTATTTATAATTCCTGAGGCAGAAAGAAAATTTAGATTTCTCTTTGTAGTCACATAAATATTTATTGGATATGTTTGTAAATTAGGTAATGGTTTTAAATAATTTAGGAAGATGTCTTAGAATGTATCCTGCAATCTATCATTTTCCCACCTACCCTCACCTCCAGGGACCTGAAACAGATATTCCTTGAGATGTTCTACTTTATATCCACTAAAAAAACTATCAGTATTCATGATGGCCTGCCTCTTGTGAAGCTGAGTTGTTTGAATCAAGAAAAGGATAAATAGCTTAACCTAAGAAATATGTAGAATTTGAACCTCAGCTCTTGATTATCTCAGTCTTAGTAATCATAACCTTTTGCCAGAAATTTTGAATAAATGGGTTACTTGCTCACTGTAATTAAATCCTTTGGATTGTTTTAAGTAATTTTCTAAAGCTTTATCCTTTCTTCTGCTTTTTTCTTTATAAATATTTTAGAAGAAATTGCCATGGAAATGTTACCTTTATCATAGATAATACTCATTAAAAACTTTAGAAAAATGGTTATTTCTCTGAATAAAATTCACAATGATTAATAAACTCTTATAATAGCTCCTCCTGTATAAAAAAGTCTTATTGTTCTGAATAAACCTTTAATTTAAGGATTATAATAATCTTTTAAACTCCTATTAAATATCTCAGAACAACAATAGAAGTCTAAGCCCTATATCAACCTACTCATTATTATAATAAAGTAATCTGAAAAATTTACATAAAATACAAAACAAAGATACAGGTCTGTCAACAAGTAACAGGGATTGTTAATGAATTACAAAACTCCAAGGCAGAATGGTATTACTGAGTCTCCAAATACCCAACATGCAGTATCTGAACAGTTAAGATTTGATAAAGATGAAATTATATGACCACTGAAATGAAAATTCTCTAATGGCACTTTGGAGACTATCAGATGCATTAAAATATCACAACAGCAAAATGGTTCATGGAATGATTAGATTTCTTCTATAAACCAACAGTTTTCTTTTGGAGTGAACCCAACAATATTTGTACTCATGCAGCAGGAAATAGAAACAAGTATATATGAAAGCCTTGAAAAGAAAGGATTTTTTTCTAAAAGAGATTAGGAAATGAACATTTTTAATTAAGCAATTTCCAAAGACATATGACAGGCAGTAATTATGCTGCTGGTATGTTAATATTAGCCTCCTCAGCACACAGAGTTCTTGCCTACCATGCCAGAGACTTGGGTTTGATTCCCAGTGCCTGCCCATGCAAAAAATATATTTGTGTATATTAGCCTCTGTCTCTCAAAGCTCAGCTCCTCAAGTAAAATCATTACCCTCCCCACCCCATCCACTATGGGGGATATGGTCTTCAGGGATGAAAGTCTTCCTGGCAACATGGGACATGACTCCTAGGGATGAGCCTGGCCCTGGCACAGTGGGATCAGCAACACCTTCCTGACCAAAACAGGAAAAGAAATATAACAAAATATGATATCAATGGGTAAGAGAGTTCAAGTTGAGTTGAGGATATTCTGGAGGCTACTCTTATACAAATATTAGTAGATATTGCTAATTACCATAGTTTGCCAACCTCTGACCAAAATCATTCCTGTTAACCCTAAAGAACACTAAGGGCTCCATCTGAGATCCTGTAAAAGTTTCACATACTGATATTACTTTCCAGAAACCTGCAACCTCCAGATGGGTTTCTAGGCCAGATAAGTCTTGAAACCTGGAGGGGTCACACTCTCCAAGAATATCAACTAGTTCCATCTCCTTATGCCATTATTATCAACACCCTTTCCAGCATGAAGAAGTTAGAAATGGCAGAGTCCTAATACCTGTAAAGATTGGGAGAAAGACAAAGGAGAAGGAGCAGTTAGAACAGAGAAGATGGAAAATAACAAGTGAGTATGATGGCCGAATCATCATGTCTGTAGCATCTTGGAGCAGCTAGAAGGAAAAGCCTAAAATTGTGGAACAGCAACCTATAACCAAACTCTGAAATCTGTTCTATAACTACTTTTTTACAATGTACTTTGAAATTTATTGCTCTTTTGTATATATATTTCATAATACAAAATATTTTTAAAATATTAGGCATTAGGTATATATCTCTGGGGTCATGTCAAGTGCTGGGTAATTCCTTTCCTCAACGAGGCTAGCAGCCAACCCAAGTTTCATGCCTTGCTAAAAGTGTTCAATTATCATTTATTACAATATTTCTAAAAGTTAATTTTAATAATAGCTAACTTGATAGATAGTGTACAAATCTCAGTCCACAGTGCTAGGTTTGCATGAAATTGCTGTCATAATTTTTAATTTTTATTTATTTATTAATTAAAAAATAAAGAAACAAAATAAAACAGCATACATAATCAGTAATTCAGTGCTAAGAGGAAAGTTTGTTGCCCTAAATGCCTCTATCAAAACAGAAGAAAAGGCAAAAATACAGGAATTAACTGTCCACTTGTAAGAACTGGAGAAAGAACAGCAAACTAACCACAAAGCAAGCAAAAGGAAAGAAATAACAAAGATTAGAGCAGAAATAAATGAAATTGAGAACATGAAAACAACTGAAAAAATCAATAAAACCAGAAATTGGTTCTATGAGAAAATCAATACGATTGATGGGCTCTTAGCAAGATTGACAAAAAGAAAAAAAGAGAGGATGCAAATAAATAAGATCAGAAATGGAAGAGGCAACATAACCACTGACCCCACAGAAATAAGGGAGGTAATAACAGGATACCATGAACAACTTTATGCTAATAAGTACAACAATGTAGATGAAATGGACAACTTCCTAGAAAGGCATGAACAGCCAACTTTGACTCAAGAAGAAATATATGACCTCAACAAACCAATCATAAGTAAAGAAATTGGATTAGTCATTAAAAAGCTTCCCAAAAAGAGAATTCCAGGACCAGATGGCTTCACATGTGAATTCTATCAAACATTCCAGAAAGAATTAGTACGAATCCTGCTCAAACTCTTCAAAAAAATTGAAGCAGAGGGAAAGCTACCTAATTCATTCTATGAAGCCAACATCAGCCTCATACCAAAACCAGGCAAAAATATTACAAAAAAAGAAAACTACAGACCAATCTCTCTAATGAATATAGATGTAAAAATCCTCAACAAAATTCTAGCAAATTGAATCCAGCAACACATTAAAAGAATTATACATCATGTCTAAGTAGGATTCATCCCAGTTATGCAAGGATGGTTCAACATAAGAAAATCAATTAATGTAATACAGCATATCAACAAATCAAAGCAGAAAAATCACATGATCATCTCAATTGATGCACAGAAGGCATTTGACAAAACTCAACATCCTTTCCTGTTGAGAACACTTCAAAGGATAGGAATACAAGGGAATTTCCTTAAAATGATAAAGGGAATATATGAAAAACCCACAGCTAATTTGCCCTCTATAGGGAAAAATGAAAACTTTCCCCCTAAGATCAGGAACAAGACAAGGATGTCCACTATCACCACTGTTATTCAACATTGTGTTGGAAGTTCTAGCCAGAGCAATTAGACAAGAAAAAGAAATACAAGGCATCAAAATTGGGAAGGAAGAAGTAAAACTATCACTGTTTACAGATGATATGATACTATATGTCGAAAACCCTGAAAATCCACAGTGAAACTACTAGAGCTAATAAACGAGTACAGCAAAGTGGCAGGTTACAAGATCAACATTCAAAAATCTGCAGTGTTTCTATATATTAGTAATGAACAATCTGAGGGGGAAATCAAGACATGAATTCCATTTACAATTGCAACTAAAAAAATAAAATACTTAGGAATAAATTTAACTAAAGTGACAAAAGACCTATTCAAAGAAAACTATAAGAAACTGTTAAAAGAAATCACAGAAGACCTAAATAGATGGAAGGGCATACCGTGTTCATGGATTGGAGACTAAATATAGTTAAGATGTCAATCCTACCTAAATTGATTTACAGATTCAATGCAATACCAATCAAAATCCCAACAACTTACTTTTCAGAACTAGAAAAACCAATGAGCAAATTTATCTGGAAGGGCAGGCAGGGTGCCCCGAATTGCTAAAAGTATCTTGAGGAAAAAAAACAAAGCTGGAGGTCTCACACTGCCTGACTTTAAGGCATATTATGAAGCCACAGTAGTCAAAACAGCATGGTACTGGCATAAAGATAGATATATTGGCCAATGGAATTGAATAGAGTGTTCAGATATAGACCCTCTCATCTATGGACATTTGATCTTTGATAAGGCAGTCAAGCCAACTCACTTGGGACAAAACAGTCTCTTCAATAAATGGTGCCTAGAGAACTGGATATCCATATGCAAAAGAATGAAAGTGGACCCATATCTCACACCCTATACAAAAATTAACTCAAAATGGATCAAAGATCTAAACATCAGGTCGAAGACCATAAAACAGTTAGAAGAAAATGTAGGGAAATAGCTTATAAATCTTAAATTGGAGGTGGTTTTATAGACTTACACCTAAAGCAAGAACACTGAAGAAAGAAAGAAATAAATGGGAACTCCTCAAAATTAAACACTTTTGTGCAACAAAGAACTTCATCAAGAAAGTAAAAAGACAGCCTACACAATGGGAGACAATATTTGGCAATGACATATCAGATAATGGTCTAGTATCCAGAATTTATAAAGAGATCATTCAACTCAACAACAAAAAGACAGCCAATCCAATTACAAAATGGGAAAAAGACTTGAACAGACACTTCTCAAAAGAGGAAATACAAATGGCCAAAAGGCATATGAAAAGATGCTCAATGTCCCTGGCCATTAGAGAAATGCAAATCAAAACCACAATGAGATATCATCTCACACCCACCAGAATGGCCATTAACAACAAAACAAAAAATGACAAGTGCTGGAGAGAATGTGGAGAATGAGGTACACTTATTCACTGTTGGTGGGAATGTCAAATGGTGCAACTTCTGTGGAAGGCAGTTTGGTGGTTCCTCAAAAAGCTGAATATAGAATTGCCATATGACCCAGCAGTACCATTGCTAGGTATCTACTCAGAGGACATAAGGGCAAAGACACAAATGGACATTTGCACACCAATGTTTACAGCAGCATTATTTACAATTGCAAGGAAACGGAAACAGCCAAAATGTCCATCAACAGATGAGAGGTTAAACAAACTGTGGTATATACATAAGATGGAATACTATGCAGCTTTAAGACAGAATAAACTTATGAAGTGTGTAACAACATGGATGGACCTTGAGAATATTATGCTGAGTGAGACTAGCCAAAAACTAAAGGACAAACACTGTATGGTCTCATTGATATGAACTGACATTAGTGAATATACTTGGAATATTTTATTGGTAACAGAGACCATCAGGAGATAGAAATAGGGTAAGATATTGGGTAATTGGAGCTGAAGGGATACAGACTGTACAACAGGACTGGAAACAAAAAGTCAGAAATGGACAGCACAATACTACCTAATTGTCATACAGTTATGTTAAAACACTGAATGAAGCTGCATGTTAGAATGATAGAGGGAGGAGGGCTGGGGACATAAATGAAATCAGAAAGAAAGATAGATATTAAATATTGAGATGGTATAATCTAGGAATGCCTAGAGTGTATAATAATAGTGAAATGTACAAGGTGAAATTTTAAAAATGTTTTTGCATGAGGAAGAACAAAGGAATGTAATTATTGCAGGGTACTGAAAATAGATGGTAATTAATATTTTAAAATGTCACCTTATGTTTGAGACTAAAGCAAAAAATGTTTATTTGTTACAAAATTTATATTTTGACTAGTGCATTTCCTAATACAACTTATGTAGGTAGTTTGATTGAACACCACAAGTACTTAGAATCTCAGGTAGGACATGAGATTTTGCTGGTTTGTCCAGAGCGATGCCCCGATGAATCCCAGAGTGATCTGATCAGTGAATGGAAAAGTATCTGCAAAGCCACCTTCAGGAAGTGGTGAGAATGGGGGAAAACTCAACTTCCCCAAGTTGAATTCTTGATATTCTCACAAGCAGTGTGGACAACCAAAGCTATAGGCTGAGCCCCCAGTCTTGGGATTTGTTCATATGAAACTTAACCCCACAAAGGATAGGTCAAGTCTACTTAAAATTTAGGCCTAAGAGTCACCCCCAAGAGAGCCTCTTTTGTTGCTCAGATGTGGCCTTTCTCTCCAGCTAACACAATGAGCAGTCTCACCACCCTGCCCCTCTCTATATGGGGCATGACTCCTAGGGGTGTGGACCTTCCTGCTGGGACAGAGATCTTGGAATGAGCGGAGACTCAGCATCAAGGGATTGAGAAAAATCCTAGAATGAGCTGAGACTTAGCATCAAGGGATTAAGAAAACCTTCTCGACCAAAAGGGGGAAGAGGGAAATGAGACAAAGTGTCAATGGCTGAGAGATTCCAAACAGAGTTGAGAGGTTATCCTGGAGGTTATTCTTATGCATCAAGTAGATATCACCTTGTTATTCAAGATGTAATGGAGAGGTGGGCCACGGTGGCTTAGCAGGCAAGAATGCTTGCCTGCCAGGCCAGAGGACCAGGGTTTGATTCGCGGTATCTGCTCATGTATTAAAAAAAAAATGATGTAATGGAGAGGCTGGAGGGAACTGCCTGAAAATGTAGAGCTGTGTTCCAGTAGCCATGTTTCTTGAGCATGATTGAATAATGATACAGCTCTCACAATGTGACTGTGTGATTGTGAAAACCTTGGGTCTGATGCTCCTTTTATCTACCTTTTCAACAAAGGAGTAGAACATATGGGATAAAAATAAATAATAGGGGGAATAAATGCTAAAATAAATTTAGTTTGAAATGCTAGTGATCAATGAAAGCAAAGGGTAAGGGGTATGGTAGGTATAATCTTTTTTTTTCTTTCTTTCCTGTGTTTGTTTTATTTCTTTTTCTATTGTCTTTTTATTTCTTTTTCTGAATTAATGCAAATGTTCTAAGAAATGATGAACATGCAACTAAGTGATGATATTGTGAATTACTGATTATGTATGTTGTCATAATTTTATGATAATTTAATTTCTATTTTGACACTCTGTCTCACAGGATGGTAGAAAATTAATCAAATTTCTTAGTTTTCCATAGTATCAAAGCATCGGGAAGAGGGGTGCAACTGGTGTGTGCTGGTAAAGTGATTCTCTGGGGGAAAAATGTAATCCAAATTGAAAGTAGTGCTTGTTGGTTTCCATAGTGTAAATACTCCCACGAAGGCCCAATTTCATATTACCTTTGACATCAGTGAAGGTGCAGAGCCAGGAAGGGATGCACACATTAGGCTCTCCGAAGCCACTGTGGATCAGCTCCCACTCACCATTGGACTTGAATGTCATCACTTATCTCCTTTCTGGCTTAGTCTCTATCCATAGGTGACCCCCACTTGAGGTCCCTACTGGTCTTCAACACCCTGTGTTAGGTCCAGTTTTGCAAGAAACATTCTGTTAGACATTGGGACATTCTGCCCTCACTGATTATGACATAGGCACACAAAACAGATATTTTCTATTTTCCAACATCGGGATGGGAACTGAGGACATGGAGATCGTATGGCTATAGTCTTAGCTTACAGATCTTCAAAATCCACCTGGGAGTTCTATTGTCTTCCCCCTGGGTCTTGGCCCTACTCAGTGGGTCAGTAGATGGATGTATCTTAAGGATGCCACTTGATTTCTCTGTTCTCTTTGATTCTGCTGTGATGCCCTCTACCTCTCCCCTTGGACCAAATACCTTTTTCTAGTTTCAAAAGCAGTTAAAATACCTCATCATATATTCTTCAAATCTGTTCTTTTTTCCCCCGAGTCCTAGGTTTGGGATATTACAGATCTGGGAATTTTATTCCTTTGTCATGTGTTCTTCTGTGACATGGTGTACCTTAAAGACAGCTGGTGAAGACCCACAGGATACAGGAGATATAGAGATTACTGGACACAATTATCTGTTTATATCTTTAAATTATTTTCCTCTCCTATTTCTACTTCTATTAAGCTTGACTCTGAACACTCTAAAAATTAATATAATACATATGCATATATATATATACACACACACACACATACACACCCGTGTGTGAGTGTATATGCAAATTCATATGATGAATGTCATCAAACACTTTTTGAGAACTGTTTTTACAGAAATTAACAATACACAATATAATGCAACAAAAATGAAGAGTACAACAATTCAAACTTTTGGATTTTCCGAAGTATGTACTTTAGAAAACTGGTCTCATAATATGTTCCTTAATTGAAGAATGCAGTAGGAACTGCTGCATGCTACATGTTTTCCTTGGAGAGTCATGGTGCATAGTTGCATAATAAAGCTCTCAGAAACCTGTGATTTAAAAAAAAAAGATGTTTAACTCTCTTTAACCCAGTGTTCCCCAAATTAATTGACTGTTAAACTTTTTTTAGCTGAAATAATAACTTACCATCAATCTAGGATGAAACCTATTTGGGAGAGGCTGCCATTGGATTTAACCTAACTCTTGGAAGGAACTGAGATGTAAAGCCTAGATGTAAATTAATTAATTGTTTTCCAATCCCCATGAGAGTCATGGGCAGACGATATTGCTTCTCTCATTTTTTTTGGAAAGCCGAAAAGGAAAATTAAGGCTTAGTTCATTTTTTCATAGGTTCCATAAAATTGTCATATATCTTTGGAAGTCATGCATGCTACTCTTTCCATGCACCTTAAGGATTGTTGCCTCTTTTGAATTTAAATAAGTATGTTAGAAAAATTAGTCAGAAAAGAAATCTAAAGATTATATGGAAAAAAACTTTGAATGCTGAGCCTCTTTCTAGCTGGTTCCAATTCTGAGTTTTGTTTCAAATGTTCTTCCATATGGGAAATGCAGCTCTCTGGTATCCTCTCATTCTAGTATTGCCTATGCTAAATTCCCAACTTTTAAACTTTTTTTGTATATTATCATATATGAGATCAATCCTTTCCTGATCTCTAATTCAACACATTTTGTTTGGCAAAGTACTTGATAGAAGGCGGCCCTCAGACATGAACATAGCACTCTAAATATAGTCCAGTTAGTGCCTAACACCCTTGATACAAGGATACTAACCTCTTTGATTTGGATCAACATTGCTATCAATAAGCCTAAACTATTTTTACATCATTAATTCCTACTCCTAAGCTTGTCTTAGTCTACTACAATCATAAAATCTTTTCTAAATGAGCTACACTGGAGACAGTTAGCATAGTATAGAGAGCATGGGCTCTTGACAGAGACAGTCCATGGCTCAAATCCCAACTATGCCACTTGAAGCCTGTTGAATTACCAGTTTCTTGGCCTGTTTTGCATCTCTGATCAACTGAAATAATTCTTGTGAAAGCACTTGGCACAATGTATGCATGTAGTAACTATTCCTTTGCTCTTCTCTTTTTCTAGGACTTTACATTTATCCCTAGTAAGATTATGAGATTTCATTCTGGGTTTGCCTTGGATGTTTATGTGCTAGGAATAGTTTAGAATCTCCATTTAGCTTTTTGTTTTCAAGTTTTTCAGGTTAACTCAATAATGTTTTTTGTACATATACTATATGCAAAGCACTGAACTAGGTGCTACAGGTAAGGGTCATTTGCGGATATAACTATGAATTAAACACTCCCTATCCTCAAATAATTTAGAAGCTACTGGATAAAAGCCCTGAGATAAGAACAAACCTGGTGTAAATAGAATAGAGGTGAGTGCATAATTATGTAGGAACATGAAGTTCGAAGTCGTTATATAAATTTGGGTGGAGTGTGTGGAATGGAGGAGGTTGTTTTCAAACCAATCCTCGAGTGACAAATAAAAAGCAGGGAAAGAAGATTTCCAACTAGAGGGAACAAGAGCATAAAGACATAGGTTAAAAGAATAAGTTTCCACCCACAATGGTGGAACAATAAAATCTTGTTGTATCATAGCATGGTTGGGGGGAAGAGTGTTGTGTCATCTTAATTATACTGGGAACAGTTTTTCAAGAGGTCAACTGAAGCTTTGTGTCTCTAGGGTTAGAGAGTGATTTCCCTATAACTATTAAAATGACTTTTTGTTTCTAAAAAACTGATTTTGTATAGTGCAAATGGCTCCTATCTACTTTAGGTAAACTGCTTTTGACTTCTTAGTGTTTTGATTCTCTTAAGTCTCCTAAGAAGTTAGTTTGACTTAAAGGGTTATTAAAAATTGTCCATTAATTTAAACTGACTCATGATTTCCTTTAAATTGATACCACCATTTTTTGAGCACTTCCTTACTTTCTAGCACAACATGTTCTAGGCTTTTCTTTTACCTTCTGTGATGGTTAGGTTCTAGTGTCAACTTGCCCAGGTGGTGGTCCCCAGTCATCTGGTCAGACAAGCACTGGCCTAACCATTACTGCAAGGATATTTTGTGGCCAGTTGATAAACCAGAAGGCTGGTTATTAAATTATCAGTTGATTGCATCTGTGGCTGAGTATATCTACTACAACTAAGGATGTGCCTTCTGCGAAAGATAATCAAATCAGTTTGGATTTGAGCCAATCAGTTGGAGACTTTTAAGGGGAAAGAGAGAATTTTCATTGCTTCATCAGCAGCAAGCCTCTCCTTTGGAGTTTGAGAACCTTCATGGGAGTTGTCAGCCTCACAGCCTACCCAACAGTTTTGAGACTTTTGCATTTCCATGGTAGCATAAGACACTTTTTAAAATCTTATAGTTGCAGATATCTCCTGTTCGTTCTGTTTCTCTGCAGAACTCTGACTAATACTGCTTGGTACCAAGAGTGGGGTGGTTCTTAAGAAACAGAATCTTAAAAGTGGACTTTTACAATTGATTTTCTACTCTGATAAGACTCAATGGCATAAATGACTATTTCCAATAATCAAGGTGACACTGAAAGTCCATGGTGTGAGTTGGCAATAGAGATACGCAAAATATCACCATTTGATCTTGTTTATTTTACACTTATATGAGGCAAGGCTCTGGATGAGGGCATTTTTGTCACCTTATTGGAGTTTTGTGGAGTTAAGAGGCATGACAATGTTGGCTGGTTGTTCTTAGATACGCTAGATACAGTGATGAGGGGAATGGATGACCTGAATGCCTCAAATTTGCAACTTAAATGCCATATGAAAAATATAAAAGTCTCTATATGTGCCATGAAAGAATTATCTTATTTCCTGTGGTCACAGACTTGAGATCTCTGAAAACCAGGCCCAGACTCTTATTGTGCAAGTAGCAGATTTACAACATAAACTAAATTCTCAACCTTGCAGGGTGTCTGTCGTATTGGAAAAGAATGGGGTCTTGAAACTTGGGCTGATAATAATGGGGGTGGGGACATGGAAACCCTGAATTCTGCTGAATCTTTGCTAGATAAACCTGTAGTGGTCTGTCCTGAGGAAACAGCTGCCTTCCTTCAGCTTGCCCTGAGGAAACAGCCGATCAATCTCTAGACTATTCTGAGGAAAGAGCTTCCAAACCTCCAGCCTGCTTTGAGAAAAGAGCTTCTTGACCTCCAGTTCACCCTGAGGAATTGGCCATCCCACCTCCACCAAAAGAAATTAACCCTTCAATGCCTGAACCTGTAACTACGTCCCCTGGGGAAACAGTCCTCACTCCTCTGTCTGGCATGCTTAATCCTGTTCCACCAGAAGAAAGTGCAATGGAATGTCCAGAGGTAATTGGCTTAAAAGACACTTACAATTCTTTTCATGACCTACTCCCACACATCTTTTCTTTAAGACCTATAGCTAGACTAAAGTTCCAACAGACCCCAAAATGTGAGTTTGCTATACTCCAAAAGAACTGCATGAGTTTTCCAATTTATATAGACTGAAGCCAAGGAAATATGTATGGGAATGGATATTAGGGGTGTGGGATAATGGTGGGAAGAATATAAAGTTGGATCAAACTCAATTTATTGATAGGGGCCCCTTAAGCAGAGCTTCTGCATTCAGTGTTGTAGCTCAAGGGGATGGAAAGGACTTTAGCTTGTTTGGGTGATTAGCTGAAACATGGATCAAAAGGTGGCTGAGATTATCTGAGGTTGAAATATCAGTATTGCTCTTGCATAATGTAGATGAGGGGATCCAAAGGCTTAGAGAGATTGGAATGATAGAGTGGATTTATCATGGAAAACCTACTAACACTATCTTTATAGTCTCACATAGAGATTCTGTCTCTCATACTCTCAGTCTCTCTTACATACACACATTTTCTCACATATGTTCAGTCATGGTCTCACACATACACATGCTCACATATTCTTTCACATAGATATTATCTCTCACACACATGCATATTCTTTCCACACATACCTTTCTCTCTCCATCTCTCTCTCCCTCTTTCTCTCTGTCTTTCTCCCTCTCCCTCCTACACACACACACACACACACACACACACATGCACACACACACACACACATACATGCTATGTAGATTATAGGAACCATAAAGACAAGGCCATGACTATCCCTTCACTGCTGGATTCCCAGTTTCTGGCAAATAGTAGGCAGTAAGCTATTGAGTATTAGTAGAATAAATGACATAATGAGTCATGAGACAGGAGATCCACAAACAAATCTGATATAACATCATCAAGAATAGGAGCCAAGCAATCTTCAAAAGTGGAATTCCCCCAAATTGAATCTAATAGATGTAGAGTCAAAAGAACTATAGCAGAAGGCAAGATTTATGGCAGAAGATATCTAAAATGACCAAGAAAATATTACTTATTTATATCAGGATTGTATAAAAATAAAATACTTATTTATCAGATAAATAAATAATAATAATGTCACTCCAAAAACAGGGGATCTCATGCTTTCTGGGGGCAAAAGTGCTAGATTTTTAAGAGAAAATAGTGGAACATTCATGTGCATAATACTTTATAGCTTACAAGAGAGTTAATGCATCCTATTGTCAATATATATCAAAAAGGATAAAATGTAAGCTCAGAAATAGTAAATGGCTTATCTAGTCACATCAATGTTTAAGTGTGAAACTTTCTTAACTCCTAGGCCATCACTAATTCCTTTCTATCACACTGGGTTTAGAAAGAAAGAAATGCAAATAGTATTGCTTTTATTTCATAAAAATTGAGGATTTAAATCCTATGTGCCAAAAATTAGATCCCTAATGTTTTCATTTAACTTATGATAAGTTGGGAAGAAAAGTGTAGTTGTCACAATGGAAAATAATGATGAGGGTATATAAGAAATTCATTTAGGAAATCAGTCATTTCAAGACACTAATTCATTTCAACAAAAATATATTGAACACCAATTTATGAAAAGACATTCAACTCAATGCTACAACTTCATCCCTGTGATAATTTGAATCTGTTGTGTACCCCAGAAAAGTCAAGTTTTTTAATGCTTATTCAATGTTGCTGAGTGGGAGCTTTTTGGTTGTTTCCATGGAAATGTGACTCACCCAGTCGTGGGTAGTAACTTTTGATTAGATGGTTTCCATGGAGATGCATCTCCACCCATTCAAGGTGGGTTGCTTAGTGGAGCCCTTTAAGAGGGAGCTATTTTGGAAAAAGCTTTAGTGTCCACACAGCCAGAGACCTTTGGAGATGAAGAAGGAAAATGCCCCTGGGGGAGCTTCCTGAAACAAAAAGCCTGGAGAGAAAGCTAGCAGACATTGCCATGTTCACCATGTGCCTTTCCAGTTAAGAGAGAAACCCTGAATGTCACTGGTCTTCTTGAGCCAAAGTATCTTTCCCTGATGCCTTAGATTGGACATTTCTATAACCTTGCTTTAATTTGGACATTTTCACAGCCTTAGAACATGTAAACTTGCAACATAATAAATTCCCCTTTTTAAAAGCCATTAAATTTCTGGTATATTGCATTCCAGCCATTTGCAAACTAAAACAATCCCCTAATTAAAGAAAATTATTGAAGAATGCAAAATGGATGCAAACACATGAATAAAATATTCCAAGGCAGAATCAATGATCCATTGAGGGGTATGACAAATTTCTGTGACAGATTAAAGGAATGGGTGATCATAATTGACAAGATATCAAGGAAAGCATTCTGTAATAGGTGACATTTGGAATGAACTCTAAAGGGTTACAATAAAAAATATAGGTGAGTAGAATATTCCATGTGAATGAAAAAGCCATGTGAATGAAAAACCACATCCCATGTGAATCAAAAAGAGAAATGAGAATACAGAGAATATGTTCAGGGCAAAGGAATAATTTCATCCATTTGGAATCAAAATATGAGCATGCAAGTGTTGGCAGGTAAGGTGAGAAAGGAAGGGAAAAGGAAGAAGGAGAAAGAAGGCTTCTATGTCCTTAATTTGCATGCTCCTTCCTAAAAGAGGCTTTCCCTCCTTTTTTCTAGACTAGGTATCTCTCATTATTTTCTACCTTATTTTATAACACTAGAAACAATCTGTAATTATTTTACATATTGTTTGTTTATTGTCTGTTCCCTGGGTTTTAAGATTAAGGTTGGTAGAAACTGTCTGTTCTTCATTCGATCCCCAAACCTAATAAAAGGTCTTACATAGTAAATTCTCAGTAATACTTGTTGAATAGATACATGAGCTAGAAGTAAAATCTAAATTTGTCACTAAAATTATGCTTACTCAATTATATGATAGTGCCACAGAATCAGTTTGGGGTCTAATTAGAAAAGACTTTGAATGTTAGGAAGAGAAATCTGTCCCTAATTTGGGTGGGAATAATGAGACTGTGTATATTTTGTATAGTGGAATGATATAGTCATGACTGCACATGTGATATCTATTCTCACACACAATGATATATAGAATTGATCACATCAGGGAGAGGTGTGAGAAGCAGGGGTGACCCAGTGAGGGCAAGTGAAGCCCCTTGGCCTGAAAGGGAACAAGAATGAAATGTGAGGGATGGAGATGAGAGGCATTGGAGAGGTAGGCTCAGTAGGATTTGGAAAGTAATTATAGGGAGACAAGCAGGAAATGATTTCTCATGAAGACTTATGCATTTCAGGTTGGGCAACTGAGAGAATAGAGTTGCCATTTATGGAGAGGAACCTCAAGATCAGGATCAAGTTTGGGGGTAAAGAGGCAGAGTTTGGTTCAGAACACACTGCAGTGAGGTACAAACACATTGTGAAGCAATAGTGTGGAACTAAAGAGAGTAATTTTGGCAAGAGATGGGGCTTTAGGAATTATATTTCAGACATGATTATTATTCTGTGAGGTCCAGAAATGGATTTGCTGTGTTAAGCTAGTGAAGGTGAAATTCAGGACCTTTCACTTGTACTGGGGTACCCTTCTAAAGGTGTTCTATATTATCAGTATCTTGTTGAGACAGAAACCACACCAAGTTTAAAGTTTGAATAGAAGAAACATTAATGATTAGCCTAAATGATGCTGGAACAATTGAATATTCATATGCAAATAACTGAACCTCAACCTTTATAATAAAATTAATTGAAAATGGATCAGAGCCCTAAATGTAAAACCTAAAGCTATAAAACTTGAAGAAAACAGGGAGAAAATATCTGTGTTTTTGACATCAGCAACAATTTATTGTACATGATCCCAAAAGCTTGAAAAATTTTATAAACTGGACTTCTTCAAAATTAAAAACTTCTACCCTTCAAAAGACACTGATAAGAAAAATAAAAAGACAACTACAGACTTGGGAAATATTTGAAAAACACATATCTAATAAAGGAATAGTCTCTAGAACATTAAAAGAGCCCTCACCACTCAATAATAAGAAAACAATCAATATAAAATAATTGGGTTAATGAGTAGAACAGATCACAAACAAAGTCACATGGAAGGAAGATCAGCATATAAAAAGATGCTCAACATTCTGAGTCATCAGGAAAAAGCAAATGAAAACCACATACCACTGTAGACCTATAAGATGGTATGTTAAACAGACAAAAATCTCATATGTTGGCATGAATGAGGAGAAACTAGAACTCTCATACATTACTAGTGAATATGTAAAATGGCAGAGCAACTTAGGAAAACAGTTTGGAAGTATTTTTTATCAAGTTAAACATTTATTTACCAGGTGACCCAGCAATCTGACATCTATGCATTTACATAAGGAAAATGAAAACTTATTTTCATGCATAAATCTGTACACAATTTTCCTTTACAGGAAAAGGGATAAACAAACTCTGGTGTAGCCATGCAAAGGAATACTATTCAGCAGTGAAAAAGAACAAACTATCCAGGTACTTGGCTAAATGCAAGGACAAGGATGAATTTCAAATATTTTAAGTGACAAAGGTCAGACTCAAAAAAACTAAATACTATATGATTTCATTTCTATGATATTCTGAAAAAGGATAAGGATTTTCCTGCCTTGTAGCAAGTGAACATTGGTGAGGTGTGGAATTTCTCTCATTCCCCAAAGTAATTCATTCTACTTTTGTGGGAGAAACTTTAGGCTTCCTTGGATATTGATTTACAGAAAGAAGCCAATAGAAAATTAGCTCTCATGAGTCTGTGTCTGCTTTTATGATAAAGTACTTTGGGTCAGGCATTATTGTCATTGTTTTTAAATGGTCATAGTCTATTATGCAAATTAATCTTTTGGGATCTAAACTACTCCGAAGTAAAACTTCTTGTGTACTTATAGACAATTTTTACTTACAATGCATCTAGTACAACCATAATGTAACATTTATAAATTTATAATTTTTGCCCATTTAAATGCTTTTTAAAGAATATGTCTGTGTAAGGATTCTTAAACAGTTAATGAACTGCTGTAGGATGGTTTCCTTGGTGATCTTGAATGTGGAATGGATTCTCATGGTCTGCAATAGGCTTAAAAAAAGGCACCCATTGGTGAGGAGATGGGATGTAGGATTTTCTTTTCTACTCTATTTGTAGCTTATTATAATTAGTGCAAATGCACTTGAATAGATGGCTGATGATGCCAAGTACCTGATAGATTATAGGAAGATAACAGATGATGATAGACAGACAGATTGACAGATAGACATAGGAAAGGGTTTTGAACACCCTTCTCTTCAACCCTGTTATGTCACTGGTAAGTAAGGAAGAGGAGACTTCACAATGCTAGAATTCCAAATTTCTTTCACTCATTTGAAAAAATTGTTGTTGCCTCTCCTGATTCATCTTCTTGTATGGGTTGGTATCTTACAGTAATGCTAGCAAATGCAGAAAACCAATCACCAACTTTAGAGACTTTGCATCTTTTTACCGGGGTAAAATAATTTCTTTTATCAATAAGTTAGTTCAAGTCTTAAGATTTGATGCTAAATTTCAATCCAGAGAAAAAGATTCCTTAAAATATTTATAATGGAAACTGTAATGGAGTTCCATTAAAATGGAAACTCTAATGGAGTCTTAATTCTCTAACTACTTTGCTCTAAAACTATCCATGCAAAAAATATGTTTCAGCATTGGCTGTGTTGTCAACATTGGCCTTAAATTAAATCTTCATACAATTTAAGATGAGACAATACAATGGACATGATTTATTTGAGAGGTATATGACAAAAATCATAAAAATATCAGGTTACCAGAGCCATTGTTTTGCATCTTTTTTATAATTCTTTTAAGCTATTTTTCATTTGTCTTTTTTAAAAAGAACCAAAAATAATTTCACATGACATCAATTTGTATAGAATATAGTATATCGAAAAGTTAAAGTTTTCTAAAGGATTTCTTATAAGTAACAGCAAATTTTTAAATAATAAACTAGAAAACTTTAATGTAAAACCATTAATGTTCTTCATCCAAGATTCTTATGAGAGATTCTGTGAGTAGTTGATATGAGTGCAATTTTTATGCAAGTAGTTAAAGAATGATTACAGTTTTTTCTGTCAAAATTCTCAAGGTTTATTACTTTGGGGGATTTTGCTTAGCATTTTATTAATAGTGATAATGCTCTAACAAGTTACCAATTTTTATACCACATTTGCCAGGTAAGGTACATTTGCCAGGTAAGATGGCAATAAACAAAGCCAAGGCTTTGCCCTCAAAGTGGTTAAAGTCTAAAAAGATAAACAGACAGAAATAAACGCTATGGGGTCATAGAATCATTATGGAAATAGGTACAAGTTACAGCATGAACACCAATTTAGGAATGATTGATCCAGCCACATAAAGAGAAAAACCAGAAAAAATCTTCCTAGAAGATCAAAACTGTGTGCTGAATTTTAGAAGATGAGGTTTTTGATTAGGGAATTTTTGATTAGGGAATTTTACTTGTGAAGAAATACTTCTCCTTTGAGTGTTCACATACAGTCATTAAACTGTATGGCTTATCATAAATCACCACGCCAAGCACTGGTGATATAAAGTGGAAGATAAGCACCCCATGACCGAAAAGGGCTTAGAGTCTAGATAACAAAACAAGCTTCATGCCATAGAGATAATCATCCAAAATCATGCATGCACAATTCAAAATAAGTGAAATTAAGTACTAAAGTAGTTTATAGTCATGATACTTGAACATTAAAACTAGGAAACCTCAGAAAGCCATGGGACTTCAGTTGGATCTTAAACAAATAGTCTTAGAGAAAGTTAAGCTGAAGTGAGGACATTCTTGGTTGGGAAAATATCAAGCATGACAGGATGTCAGGTATGAGCTCATATGTCTTGATTTTGGTTAAGACCTCAAAGACTGAGATTGAAGCTATAGGTACCAACTATCTCTGTGTTCCAAATGAAAGTAGTAGACCCTGCAGAGCTTGCAGAAAAGGGTCTGAAAAGCACATTTGTGTCCCTCAGCTCCTAACCCAACTGAAAGGTAAAAAATAAATTCAAGCTGCAGTAGTAAAAATGAGAACTTATTTGAAGAGTTTCCATTTTGTCTACATTACTCTCCCGCTATGGGGAATGGAAATGGCTGCTCTGCCCTCACCTCAAGCTTAATGAGAGGAGCTTCAAAGCAATTTGAAGAGTATCTCTAGATCCTGAGAATTAGGGATTTTCCAGGTAACAGGAGGATGAAGAGTAGTGAAAGTCAAGTTAGAAGGAAAGGGGAATAGAGGCAGCTGGGCAAAGGGGCCAGATCTGTGGTAGAGGGAATTTAAGAAGCTACATCAGATGTTGATACCATATTTTCTTCATCTCTCACCTTATTCATGTTTCTCAAATTATTTTTATTGCTATACATGCACGAAAGTTGTGGGATCAGTTAGCTTGGGTATCATAATGTGAAGACTGGCTGGCTGGCATGCTAAGAAGCCATATAGTCTGACATCTTTGTATGTCCCAAAATGTTCTACATAATAAACGTCCTCCTTTTCAAGCCTCCATCCAGCCCTCACATCTTTGCTGCTGTAATGTTGCTTCCATGTCTTCACATATTTTGCACATTTTTCTTTCTCTACTTGGAATCTTCCATTTGCATCTTTTCTGTACCTTCCACTCCTATATACCAGGTGAGCATTTAGAAAGCTTTTCTAAGAAATCTTTCTTGATTCTCTGCATCACCCTAGGACTCCCACCACATCCATCCCAGTATTTATTAACTAGTCAGTGCCTCATATATGTCTAGGATTTTTCAGTGATTCAATAAAAGTTGGCATACTGAGTTATCTTAATTAACTTGCTTTGACCCCGTGGTAGATTCTGAATCATTCAGGCTGTACATTCAGGTGAAACTTTGGTTGAGGAGTATGCAGAATCTTGCTCACAGGAAAATTAAATATGTATTGTAATAAAATGACATCAACCTTGAACAAATGTCCCTTTTCATCTTGCCAGGCTACTTACTGGCCCCTTTCACCCATATGTACAGAGAAAATGCAGAGGAGAAAAAATATGTTTACATTATTGAACTTCTAAAGTTTAATGATGCACTCTTTCCTGGTATCCAGATATCCTAAACCAGGCCCACAGGCAGAGTGAACAAATATCTAGCAAGACTGAAAGCAAATCACTTTAATTCTCCTAATCCATCCCCACCCCTTTACCCTAATCCATGGTCTATGCACATCTGGGAAGTTGGAGGAAATGAGAGTTGGAAACAGAAGGAAAAGAAGGGCATGCATGGCCTCCTCCTGGGAATTCCTATAAGAATGGAGGCAGTGGATGAATTTCCTCCTAAGCTTTGGAGTGATTTTGAATTCATGACTGCTTCTCTCCTGGTGTTTGCTGTTTAACAAAATCACAGACTTAGTGAGAATTTTTGGGCAATAGAGAAGGACAAATGAAAAGATTGTGGACTGAGAGAGCTGGTTGTAAGAAGGCAAAGATGGTCCCAGGTGTACCAGGTAGGAGTTCCTAAGATTCCTGTGGGCTTGCAGTAGGCTTTCTCAGATGTTAGCCAGGAGCATGAATTTGTTTGCTTTCAACCAAAAACCTGCTCATGAAAGTAAGGAGATCTGTTTCATAGAATTATGAGGATAGAAATCTCACTCAGTTGGTGAGGGGAGTATAGAGATGCAAGGGTAGTTATACCTTAATATGCACTCTAGTAATCTTTTAGGAGGATTATCCTAGCTGTTTATCAAGACTATCCACTCTTGTAGCTGCTTAGATGGTCCAGTTGAAGGCCTGAAGAGCAGCTAATGTGCCCTATGAGAGTGACCAGCAGTTGTGCATTACCAAAGTCATGGGACAGTCCTGGGTTATGGCCTTGTCCCCTGCTCTGGAAGCTCCTTCCTGTAGATATGCACAGTTGTGCAAGAATGCTATACAACTTAGGAAAGCAGCTTTGCATTGAATAGTGCCAGCAATCACAGTGCCTAGCTTAGCTGTAATATTTTTGGATTATATTGTGTTTACTGAAATGGGAGAGCATAAGTAGTCTGCTGTAAGCAGATGGGGGTGGGGTGGGCATCAAGAGTTGAGGAAAGCATACCAGGTGCAAACTAAAGTCAAGTCTTTATTTGCAAACATCTGATTTGTGAAAGTAAAATTTATTCTTATTATTTGCTGGAAGAATATTCATTGTTTCCCTTGTGGAGCATGTAGGAATTAATTATTTGGAAGAACTAGATTTGGGACAGAATCCCAGTTCCTAAATTCTTGGGGAGGAAAACCCAAGGTAAAAATTAAGATTTATTAGGGAAGGACAGGCAGTGATATAAAAACCCAACATATTATTTTCTGTTATAGGCTTCCTCACTAAATCCTCTTGCCAGCTCACTGAACTCTCTCAAATGAATCCCAAAGGCCTATTCACTCACCACTCCAGATGCCCCTCACTGTGCTCAGTTAATACCAAGAGCTGTGAATAACCACTGTGGAAAAAGAGAGAAAAAAAGGGGGCAAATAGAAGGGAAATAAGTCAATTGTGATGATTAAAATAAGTATTGAACCCTCTAGCCTCCTGTATTCTGGAGCAGCTAGAAGGAGAAATATGAGAGGCTCATATGGTAGCCCATGACAAACTCTGGGATCTGTTCTGCAACCACTTGTTGAAGAGTGCTTTGAAAACTATTGATTTTTTATTTCTTTGCTTTGTATATATATTATACTATCAATGAAAAAGTTTTAAAAAGGGGGGAGGCAAATACCATTAAGGAGCTGAAGGATATCTATAGAGCCAGTGTTTTTGCAAGGAGAGATTTGAGAAAATGGTGACTGATTGGTGAAGAAAAGAAGGGAGTCCATCAAGCAGGGTGGGGAAACATCTTCATCGCCAAGGAAATGGGAAACGTTGCTTTAATGTTCCAGATTGCTAGCCAGGGAGAAGTTGACTCTGGGACAATCTGTCTTCATTCCACTTTCAGAGTCATCACATGGAGATACATTTATCAGTGTCTAGGATCATTTTCACAGCTTTTATATCACCTCCTACCATCCAATCTCAGATGGATTCCAGTGGCCAATGATCCTGGACATTTGTAATCTTCAAGAAGAATATTTGAGGGAATTTGGCACTCATGGAGTGTTAATGAGTGGAAGCCTTAATCCCTGATAAGCGTAAAACCAATAGAAGCAGCTTTTATTGTCCAAGATATATCCAGTAAATATCAAACCTTACTCTATGGATTGTAGGCTGACATTGATTATAAGACACAGCATTTTTAATTGGCTACTAATAAAGAAAAAATGCTAATTAAACTATGGTCCAATGCCTTCTTATCACTTAGAATTTTCCTTTTATTCCTACTTAAGGTGATCTTTTATACCTATAGTAGATGTATTTTATATCATTCTGCAAATGTATAAGAGAAACTATAAGTGAAATAAAGTGGCTGAGAGATTCTTAAAGCTTTTAGAATTTGACTCTCAGAATCACTGATAGTTTTTAAAGAAATTATTCATTCCCTAGAATACTGGTTCTGAAAATGTGATCCCTGGACTAGCAGCATCAGCATCACCTGGAAACTTGTCAGAAATGAACATTTTGGGGCCCCACCCCAGACTGATTGAATCAGAAAGTCTGTTGGAACCCAGCAAAGCATGGTTTAATAAGCTCTCCAGGTGATTCTGATAGACACTCAAGGTTGAGAACTACTGCTTTATGATAACAAGGGAGTTGGTAGTGAAGCATATCTTAAACACCTCATTCTCATTTCTAGCATTTTCTCCTAACCTTCTGGTACTCTTTTGGCAAATTTTTATTCTAGTGCTTTCATGAGCTTACTAGAAGGTGCCAGCTGCAGGCATTTGGAGAAGAACTAGGACTCATATTTCATTTTTAAATGGTCCTAAATCATTTGTTGACTGGAACATTAAGGGGTTGCAGTTGTCTAGTCATGACACCAGGGATAACAACCATGTCACAAGTGTTACCAGCCTAAGGATGCCATTGATTATAAGATGCATGTTAAATTATTTAAAAAGGGGTGTCACATTAAAAGATGAAATAATGTAGGTATTAGAAATGATGAAATATGACAAACCAGATGACCTATGTATTAATTTATAATGATAACTAAAATATTCAAGGTATTTTTGGTAAGAAAGCAAAGAATATACTCAGGACACAGGGACAAGACACAGTTCCTGGGAAAGAGCAAGGGCATAAATTAACTCATTCAAGATCCAAAATGACTGAATGCTGGCTTGCTTGACTATGGACCCAAGGCCTGGGGTGAGGCAGTTCTGTGGGTGGGGAATTTTCTTCAGTCCTGGGAATTAGAAGGATCCATTTAGGTCAGTGCACAATCAAGAAGGAATAAAAATTCTAGACATTGGAACATTGGGAATGGGATGCCACTAAGGAAGAAAAAAAATGAAGAAAGGTCATCCAGAGACACCATAGAATGCTATTACTTCCTTTACATTTCCTTCTTCAGGTTGTCCCATCTATCTCCATCTTGGCCCATTTAAATGTATGAGTAACATATATTTTTCCTGCCTATGCACATACCTTAACTAGAATTATGGGCATAATCATATATATTTGGAATAAGAGCTGGAACACTTTGGAGTACAGGTATTTTAAAATTGTAAATGGGGGTCAAGAAAGTGTCAACTAAAAACAAGCTTGAACCTCTGACCCAAGAACTAAAGCATCTTTCCCAAGAATATGACTTCAGTTTAGTAGGTCAGTATCAGTCCCTTTATCCACTGATGGGTTACAACATACAGGGCATGCAAGACCTAATTTTATACTTGGCCACATGTAGGAGGCTTTTGAGACAGGTTTATCAGAAGTTCATATCTGGTTCTCTTTGGTTGTTTCGAGGAAGCCTAAAATTTTTGAACTTGTAGGTCACCCTCTGTTCCATTAGAAATCTACCCTTATATTCTGGCTAACTGTGCACATTAAAATAGACACAATGGTTCTTATGGAGATTTTAAGAAGAATTTTAGAATACATACTGAAAGATTTTTACTGAATAATTTTACTGATTTTTAAATTAAATTAAAATTATATGATATAAAAATTTTAATGGAATAAATAAAATCAGTGAAAACCAAAGGTTAACTTAAAATAAGACTGATTGTTCAAATGCATTGTATTTTCCTAAAATGAATTCCCTGCTACATTAAGGGTCAATTAAGGACAACTGCATTGACAAGGCAAAATGGGACCCATATGGGACATATGAGAAGATTAAGCATATTACTCCAAATGAAAGCCTTCAATGACTTGCTGTGTTTGGCACCAACATTGTTCTGTGTAATAAACAGTTGTGATTCTCAACTGGGTGGTCACAATTAACTAATTAATCTTTCAGGCCAATGTATCCTTTCTATCCCTGTGTCCAGCAACATGCTCTGTGTCCTTTAGCAGAGGTCATTCCTTTGAAGGGTTGGGTTGGTTCATGCCAGATATTTCCTCTTTGCTTTTGGAAATGGCTTGGCTTTAGAGAGGGTCTCCTATGTCAGCCTACACCTCAGTCTCAGCTCTCTCCCAGTTTCAGCTTTTATTTATGTACTCAGGTAAAATGTTCTTTTCAAAATAATTGATTACTTTGAGGCAATTGGGGCGAGGTGAGAAGCTTTTGTCCCCAGTCTGATCTTTGTAATCAATTTCCATTTCAAAGGGCCTGGGGTTGCTTTAAGTCTTTTAAAATTACTTCTTAGTTGCTGGTCTGATGATGCTGAATCCTTAAATTTCTGGAATCATTTCATTTCTGTTTGCAGAGAAGCTAGTTTTACCTGAACTCTTCTCTTTCTTCTATCACCTTGCTGAATACAGCCAGTAACACCTAATACACACACTCCCATTCTCTTTTCCACTCCATTCTGCTAGAGCAAGGGGCTCAGTGGGTACAGGAATGGCCTTTGAGAGTACTGCAAATGACAATATTGCCAAATATTTTGCTAATATAGACCACGGTACTCCATCTTTCCAACCTTTCATATGAGTCATTAATTTTCCATGCTGACCCAATCAGTAAACTAATACCATATAATTTACATATTTGAAACAGAAACACCTCATTCCAAGATGCTTTATGTCATATCCTTTCTCTACCATTGAGCCAGCTTTCTTGCCACAGGTAAAAGTATCCCTTCCACTCTATGAAATTTAAGTAATCTCAGTCAAGAAGGATGGTGGAGGATAAGTTAAATGAACTGAAGTAATTCAGAAAATCCTTTCTCAAGAAAATTACCTGGCTGGCAAAACTAATTTTTTTCTGGATGTTTGGGAAGTCAGACATTGATTATTACTTCAATGAGCATTCCTTTTGTGGATACCTGGGGAAGATTATGGTAAAATACATGTATGTTGGAAAACAAAAGAGAAAATATCTTCAAAATAAAATTGAATATTATTTACATGTTCCCATTACACACATATATAGTGCTTGTAGATGCCTAACTGATCCAGATCCATTTATTTCTATATTTATTCATTTTACATATGTATTTATAGTTAATGTTTTCAATGCACAAGGCATTGTGCTATGGGCTGGGATAAAACAGGGAGCAAAGTTCCTCATGGTGTGTTCAGTCTATTGAGGCAGAGAAACAAAAAGAAACAGAGACTTACAGCACAGTTTGATGAATGATAATGTAAGGATAGTATTATGTGTGACATGAACAATTAGTAGAGACACCTAACACAGACTGGGGGAATTTCTAGGAGTAAGCAAACTGTAAACTGATACCTAGAGGCAGGGAAGTTAGCCAATTCAAGAGAGGTTGGGTGGAGGAGTGTTAAGGCTTGATCCTCCAGCAGCTTTCCCTGTGACTATACCTGCTCTGTGACCTGTTTTAGCTCATGACTGTGGTCTAAAGGTCAGCTCATAACAATGTGGACAGATAGAAATAGAGGAGGTAACCAGGCACTGTAATCTACTCCACTGTGATGTGGACTGTACCAGGAGTCACAATGTGTGGGGACAGCTTTGACAAAAGGACAGTGGCTCATCAGGCAAGAGATGGGCAACAATCAACATCAGGGTATCCTAAAGCATGTGGGAAAGTCCCCAGGCAAGAAGGTGGAACCTGGGATAGACAAGAATTGAGGGGCTAGACGGAGACCTTATTTCTCACTGTCAGCAGGACCAGAGCCACCTCTTGAGGTTTTGGAATGGGGGTTTTGAGGCAGGGCCTTGCAGGAGCAAACCAGGAGAGGAAGAAGCAAGGGAGATAATGAGATGTAATAACTACAATGCATGGGGCCAACTCAAACTCCAACTTGCAGGGAAACAACAATCCACTAGGTCACAGATCTTGTAACTGAGAAGGTGAATGAGACTGGGAGATTGATGTGAGAGTAATGTTGTGATTGCCTCCTTTTTTCCCCATCACTGAGGAAGGGATTCCCATTCTAGGATTAGAAGGATAGCTGAACACACAACTTTGGATAGAAGAGATCAATAGTTTCTTAGTTACATATACTTACAGCCAGGAGGAGGGCACCACATGCCATGCAGGGCCATAAGAGTAAGAAGGAACAGCTAAGGAGTGTGGGAGGGAGGCTTTGTAGTGACAAGAGAGTGGGATGTCCTCTGGGTGTAACTGGCTTGTTTGAAAAATTCCACAGGCTGGTAGAGAACTGAAACCTGCTGCTTAGGGATAAGCAGGAACTGTATTTGAACTGCTTGATAAGGAGGGTAGTTTGGCTAGGGGATCTTGTCTGCAGGAATAGAGTAAGTCATTCAAGGCCCTCCAGTTTCAGATGTCAAGGCAGCAAATAATATTAATTTTAGGCTGTATACCACAGGTAATCAGCACTGGAGCACCTGGATATGGAGTCCGGTCAGTTACTAATATTGAATGCCATCTGTTGGGTATAAGAAAGGACTGAAACTGTTGAGTGTTTCTCTCTGCTCTATACTGATCAGAGATTTCCAGTGGACTGAGCAAAGTAGAGGCATAGAGAATGAGGGAAACCAATTTCTCCTCCAGTACAGGGGGCAGGGAGAGTGTTTCTGCCTCTAATTTAATGCCTAAAGAGAGTAGTTCTCTTCTATGGGTTTGTGGTACCCCATTACACTGTGAGCTCTTGGAGACAAAGGCTGGTTTATTCAGCTTTGCATCTCTAGCAACTACCATTGTGCTGGGCACACAGAAAACACTTAATAATGTTGATTAGAATAAATGAATATAATAATAGCAATTAAAATAATCAGTCATATGGCATTTCAGTTCAGTGGTCCATAAAGTACAGATCCTGAACCTGAAGCATCACCATCATCGGGGGACTTTTAAAAAAATGTATTTATTAATTAAAAAATTAAGAAACCAAATAAAACATCAACACATATAATCAGTAATTCACAATATCATCACTTAGTTGCATATTCATCATTTCTTAGAACATTTGCCTCAATTCAGGAAAAGAAATAAAAAGATAATAGAAAAAGAAATAAAATGAACACAGGAAAGAAAAAAGAAAAGATTATACCTACCATACCCCTTACCCCTCGCTTTCACTGATCACTAGCATTTCAAACTAAATTTATTTTAGCATCTGTTCCTCCTTATTATTTATTTTTATTCCATATGTTCTACTCCTCTGTTGACAAGGTAGATAAAAGGAGCATCAGACACAAGGTTTTCACAATCACACAGTAACATTGTGACAGCTATATCATTATTTAATCATCCTCAAGAAACATGGCTACTGGAACACAGCTCTACATTTTCAGGCAGTTCCCTCCAGCCTCTTCACTACATCCTGAATAAGAAAGTGATATCTACTTGATGCATAAGAATAACCCCCAGGATAACCTCTCGACTCTGTTTGGAATCCCTCAGCCATTGACCCTTAGTCTCATTTCACTCTTTGGGGACTTTTTTTAAGAATACAATTCTTGGACTTACTGCAGACCTGCTATTTGGGGGATGGAGCCCAGAAATCAATTTTACCATGGATTTCACATGATACCGAGGCAATAACGTTTGAGAACCACTGCATCAGTTCACTAAAACTTTCCCTATACAGGTCTAGATTGAAAATCTTTTACCCTACAAAAATGTTAAAACTGCTTACTGTTCTCTTTTAAAGGAAAAATAATTGAGTTTGATAGCTAAGGCATTTCCTCAGGTGTTTTAAAAAACATTTTTTATTTGGTAGATAGCATGTAAAGATTCATTGCCCGATGTGTTTTGTATAATTCTCTTGAGAGCCCTGACTTTTGTAACTTTTTCAGAGATAATCCTGTCATTGTTTCACATATGTGATTTCCACTGGGGTTGCTTGAAGTTCTGATTATAGGTCAATAGCAGAATGTAGTCTCAGATTCCAGAGGCAGGGAACATCACGCCCTCCCACCTCTATATTCTTCAATGCATCGTGCTTTGCTGTGTGTTGCACTGGTTACTTCATCATCAGGTTATGAGGCTGCTGCCATCCACTTATTGCAAAGTTGAAGTCTGAGTTCTTTTTGCCATCATTTGAAGAGAACTTTGCCAGCTAGGGAGAGTCTCTATTTTCAGTTATGTCTAACAGGTTAAATTTAAGCCACCTCATTCTTTAATACAGTTTTATCCCACACATATGGTTTCAGTTTAATTGCCACTGACTATCATTTTCAGCTGACTTTCTGACAACTAATCAATGCCTTTAATATTGCAAAGTCTAACATGACTAAAGTAAACACATGGTTCAAAATGTGTAAATATACATCACCTTGTATTTTATTGTTCTGTAAATGGAATTCTTCCACTGTTGTCCATTTCAGCCAAAGCATTTTAGGAGGGTTTTCAAATTTTCCCTCAGAATCCCCATTCAGGTTGAGATGTTGACTGGTGGTTTTATTATCCTACAACCTTTAATAAATATTATAATCAGTACCATCTGAAACAAACAATAGATGTAACTATGTACATAACCTAATGTTCCTGGTTTCTCTACTTTTAATGTGTGTGAAAATCACCTGCAGATTTTGTCAAAATGCAGATTTTGAGTCAGTAGGTCTGGGGTGGAGCTAGAAATTCTGCATTTCTAACAAGCTCCTAGGAGATGCTGGTGCTTCTAGTCCATAAACCACACTTAGCAAGTCACTAGAGGCCATTATATAGGCAAAGAGAGAAAACTAAACACAATGTAATTTATATGTAGCTATTCTGTCCTCTTCATTTTCTTTAGGTGAAGATAAAAAGATATACATTTTTTTTTAAAGTTCATGTCACACAGACCGTGACCACTGATTTGCTTTTACAAATTGCTATAATTTCTGTATTGGTTGGTGTACTTCAATTAATATGTATTAGCTACTTAATTTTAAGGAATTTTTGGGGTAGTATATTTTGACAACATATTCTCAAGGGAAGACAATTATAATACCCCAGTAGCACAGTCTTGATGTCATCCAAGTCCTGCAGAAGCTGCAAAAGGGGTAGAGT
Source organism: Tamandua tetradactyla (assembly GCF_023851605.1). Lineage (NCBI taxonomy): Eukaryota > Metazoa > Chordata > Mammalia > Pilosa > Myrmecophagidae > Tamandua > Tamandua tetradactyla. The sequence goes on along the minus strand of NW_027518258.1, from coordinate 251,947 downwards.
TTATATGCGTGTGTGTGTGTGTGTGTGTGTGTGTGCACGGAGGTGAAGTATGATGGTATAGAGGTAGGAAACATAACCAGAACCCTCCATGGTAGGAGAACACACAACTAGGTCTAGGAATCTAGCTATATGCCACTAGGATAAATCACCTTGTAAGAAAATCCATTCTAGGGAAATCAAAACTGCAAAATGGACTATCTGGTAAATGTAGAATGAAGAGGCTGTTATGTTCACTTCCATCTAACAAGGAAACAATGGTGAGTGTATAATGACTAGAGATGGCAAGTTCATTTTCAAGCTTATCAGAGTAAATAGGATTCATATCCAAATTATTCATTGTCCCTGTAAGAATGGACAAAGAGCATCACTTGTGCTGAAGTATAGACTATTTCCTTTCATGAACATTGCATGCTTTCTGCCAGCAGCCTACATTTTGGTGCTGATAATGAAGCTATGCTTACCCAGCTAATCATTTCCAGCACACATCCTGGTGGGTTTTACTTGGGCTCCAAGATACCTGCCATCTCCACATGGTTACAGCAGAAGCATGTTTTCTTACTTCCATAGACCTCTCTTGTGTCATTCCACCCTCTCCTTTGGGTTTGCTTTGGAGAGCCTGATGGAGCTAGGAGCAGTCAACTTTGAGAGGTGCTCTTATTTCTTTGAATTTACTATTATTAACTTGAGAAATCCACCTGGGTGGACTATACTACTGCCCAACAGAGACAGCTGCTCTCTGGGTTCTGCCACAGCCATGTTCCAGCCTGCTAGGAAATATGCTGACAAGCAGGAGTTTGGTGTGGGGTCAGTCTGGACCTTAGGCCTCATTGATGGCTCATTTTCATTGTAATTGGCATCAAGAGAGTTTGAAGCACTACCAGCCCAAAGACAATGCTGTTGTCCTCCTGCTCTGTCTTTTCCACACACACATACATACACATATGAACACAAACACATGCACACACATACACTCATTCACTTTCCACATATACTCCTTGGAATAAAAAGGAAAGTCTTATAATGAAATTGGCTGGGTGCCACATTGCCATAGGCTATATGGTAGGTGCTTTGACTAAAGCTTGCAAAAGAACATATGGGCCTTGTGAAAGAAACACCTGCTTGTTCAAACTGGAAAATGAAAAATAAAAGTTGCCCCACTGATAATTTGGAACCCCTAGAAGAAAAGATGACTGTGATTAAATGAAGGTGGCAGCTTGAGGCTCTTTTCTGCCCACATCCTCCCAGCTGAGGCATCTCCATTCCCTTGATTTTTAAACAGATATCATTAAGTGCATGCTCTGTATTTAGATTCTGGGAGCCTAAACAGCAGATTTAAGAAGTTCTTCATATTAGGCAGACTCCAAAATTGGATCCCTCCTCCCCACCCCTGTGCCCTAACAAGGACAAAAAAAAATCAAATTCTAAATTTGCATCAACTAAATGGCCAATAACATCAGGATTTTCAATAGGATCCTTGCACCTGCTTCATATGATCATGAAAACCCTGAATTCAATTACAACTCATTTTCTTTTTTTGGTCCTGAAGTTCATTCTCCCCAGCAGAAGCATAACTTACAGGATCTGGTAATAGTATTTGTGCTTTTTTTGAACATTAAACAAATCTTCTAGAAACATATTTTATTCAGATTACATTTGACTGAATCAGACACAAATGAATTGAATTTTTTGAACAAGGCACTGAAAATTATGAGACTAAAAGCCTTAATGATATGTTTCAGATTTTGACAATGTCATGAACCATACCTTTTAAAGATTGAAGTAGGCAGGCTCTATTTTGAATAGATGGGCATTCTATAAGTATTTTGCTCTGTGAAATGCTCCAGATCAGAGGTTAGCAATTTTTTTTCTGTAAAGGGAAGATAGAAATATTTTAGACTTTGTGGGCCACATACAGTCTCTGTGGCAACAACTCAACTTCCATTGCAGTGTGAAAGCATCCATAGACAATAAGTAAACAAATGAGCATGGCTGTATTCCAATAAAACTTTATTTAGAATAACAGAACACAGACCAGAGTTGGCCTCTAGCAGTAGTTTGACTAATCTGATTTAGATGAAGTGACTCCTTAACAAGAATCAAAAGCATACACTGGTAGGGAAGGTTATTAATATCAGTGCCAACTCTCCTTCATGGCTAAGCTCCAGCACATCTCAGGGTGATTCTACAAGCAAGTCTAAATTAACCTGTAATATGTTTTCTTCCCTGTTTCCCTCCTCTGGAGGGAATGTATAGGTATACACATTCATATATACCTATTATAATCTAACATTTGCAGATAAAATTAAGCATTTACAATTACATATTATTTGTTCTCATAGTAAAGTATATGAAACAATATAAAACAATTATTCTGAAGAGTGAGATTATGAATTAAAGTGCCATTGTTCTTTTGTACTTTGCGATTTGTCTAGACTTAGTATATTTTACTTATATAATAAAAATGACAATAAAGAGGGAGAGGAGGGAAACAGGGAAGAAAACATATTAGATGTGGTTGCTATTGTAACTGATGTGATTATGTGTATCTGTGTGTGTATAAATGTATTTGGGGGTTTTATAACAAAATGATGTTGGTGCTGTTAAAAATATAAAGAAACACGGGGCTTTCCTTCTTTCTCTATGCAACTGAAAAATTATAAAGTAATGGAACAATCTGTACCTGGATGCTTAGAGCTATTTACCTTTGAAAACCTTTGTGACCCAATTTTCTCAATTTCTTCTATGATTACTTATCTGTATGGGTTTTCTCTCTCTTCTTGCCCTCATTTGGATAAGATGCAGTTTCATAGGATTATTTTTCTTTCCATAGATTCTTACAAATTTGTTTGCATACAATTTTGCAAAGTACACTTCTATGAGCCTTTTCATTTCTTTTATATCTCTGGCTATTGCTAGTATCCCATTTTAATACTCTCATTTTCCTTGATTAGGTCACTGAGTGATCTATTGACTTTATCATCTATGTGTGAATATGATGTTTCCTAGGAGCCAGCTGTTAGAAAACAAAAGACAGCCAAAAATCTGTTGCCACAAAGCAAGTAAGAATTCATATCTTTATGAATTAAAAAAGTTGAAGGATTTGGCTCTATAAAACTACAACAATAATAAAAAACAAAAATGATAATAGTAACCCCCTTTAAAGTGTTTACCATGTATAAACCACTACCCTAAGTACTTTAAATAAACTAGCTCATTTAATCCTATTGAGTAGAATAGTCATTATTCCCCTATTTTAAGATGAAGAAGTGGAGTTACTGAAAAATTATGAGTTCACATAGCTGGTGTGAGATGAAATTTCAAAGCAGGGATATAAAGACTCAGAGAAGACGTGGCAGAAGGAGATGCAATATTAACTTGCAGAGTTCAGGAAAAAAGGGAGAGAAAAATACAGAACTTTCACTGTTATGAAAATAGAAAAACTGACACCTCAATGTGTCAACAGAATAAAAGGGAAACTAGACTTAGTGGAAATCATGAAGGACAAGATAAGGAAGAGCAAACAAAATAAAAGGGAAATAAATGAGATAAAAATTAATATAGAAAATAAAACAGACATGAAGGCACAGAAAGGCAACCAATTTAAGCATAATGGTATCCCAAAGAGAAGAGTGGAAATAAATCATAAATAATATTTACAGATATAAGTCAAGAAACTTTCCCAGAAATAAAAGAGGCTCAAATCTACAAACATGAAAGGGTGCATCATGTCCCCAAAGAGTTAGCACAGAGGCTCACTACAATCAACTTGGTACCCAAATAAAGTTACTGAATTTAGAAGATAAACAAAGTAGGCATTTAGACAAAAATATCAAGATACTATTAAGGTAACAGTAAGTAAATCATGCTAACTTCAGTCTTAGCAATACTTAGTGCCAGAAAATGGTGGGGAAATGCCCAAATAGTCCTAAAGGGAAAAAAGTGGACCAAATAAATAATTTAACCTTCAGTCATTTGAGAATAAAAGTAATTAAAAAATAGAGATTCCTTTGAGCACTTCATGAAAAAAAATAAAAGATGAATTTCACTTAATCAGGGGATAGAAAATTTTCAGAATTACCTGTGAGTGTTGATTTTTTAAAGTGTTGGACTGAGATTAAAGCAAATGTCTGCATTATGGTCACAGAAGAGATGGTAGAGGTGATAACCCCAGCAGAGCTGGAAAAAGAAGTGGGGAAGAGAAGTGGGAGTTAATAAAATATGTGGATTTCCTCAGTTTTTATAACTGGATTCAAATACATATCACTAAGTGCTTGCAAATCAAATAATGAAGTCATAAGTATATGTAAAGGTATAAAAATTAAGAGCTAAAAACTAAAACATAATCAACTATATTCAAGTGGTCAGAGGAGATGGAGAGGGAAACCAGCAATATAAGAATTTTGTCATTTCATAAAACCAAAAGTCAATAGATAACATCTACAGAAATGGAGAATTAAGTATATTATGTAAACATTCATTTCATCCCTTGGCAAAATCTGGTGGAGAGCATTTAGGCAGTAACTATCAAAATGAATAGTGCAGCCCTTTGATCCTAAGCCTCCACTTTTAGGAACTGAACCCACAAATTCCTAAAGAACCATCACAGAGAGCTAGTGCATTCTGGTACATTCAGATAAAGGAATGCTCTGCAGTTAAAAAACATTGAGTCAATTCTAAAACAATGTCCAAGATATATGTGAAAAATGTAAGTTTAGAGCAATGTTGTATGTTGCTATGTGTAAAAATATTAAGGAAAACATATATATATATATATATATATATATGTGCTTCTAGTTGCACATAATATCTCTGAAAAAATATATACACAAAAATAATTGGCAATTTAGCTGTCTCAGAAGGAAAGTGGGTAGGGAGATACAAACGGAGGAAGATTTACTTTTTATTTCAATTGCCTCTTTACTTTTTAAAATTTGTGCCAAATATATGTATTATTTACTCAGATATAATAGTTTATTTTATTATTAACTTGTTGAAGTGATCAATTTTTGAAAAACTGAGTAGAAAGAAATTAACTCAGTATACAACATTAGTTTGAGGATGGTGGCTATGGAAATCCATGCAAGATCAGGAGATATCTAGAACCAGGCTTGGATACCAAGATGGGATTTGTTTTTATTTTGTTTTTGAATGATAAGAGAGAGGTGAGCATTCTTAAGAACTACAGTGGGGGGGGTAGGGGTAGCGAGGGGCAGCTGAGGAAAAGGAGTGAGAGAATAATAGATCTGTGCCTGAAATTACTATATCTGAAATTGCATTCAGCTGCTAGTATCAGAAACATGTAATCAAAGGATGTAAACAAGATGGAGGTTTATTTTTCAATCACCAACACAAAGTCCAGAGGTGAGCAGTCACAGCAGCTCCATTGTCATTAGCTCCAATGTCATGGATGCCACCGTCACCTTTTATCTTTCCACTACATCTCCCTTAGCATATTCTCAAGGTCACCCCATGATGGCAGGAGGGCCACTGCAGGGATAAGAATGAATAAGGGAAAAACTGTTCCTTTGAAGCTAAGTAATGTGTTCAAAATTTTCCCCCAAAGTCCATCCATCTCATTACCCCCTGCTCCCATCTGCAATAAAGGCTGGGACATGTAAATCTGTCAAACATATTGGGGCCCTGACAAACAGAGCAGAGGGCTTTTAGGAAATTGGAAAGGGTAGGAAACTATCATGGATTAGAAAAATAGCCAGCTTCTACTATGGTTTCAGGCATTGGAAATCAGCTCTACCTACTGCAAACAATACTGGCCTCTCCAGTTTTCCACAGAATCCAAAGTTCTCACCATTAGAGATTCTGCTGGAGGTTAGGGTCTTGCTTCTAGAAAGTTATAAGTAAACTGAATACTACTAAGTTGTTGCTGGAGAAGAGGGTTCAATGTTATGTAAGCATTATCCCCAAGTTATATGAATACTGAATTGTGGTTTTCTGGGCTGCTATAATCCCAGCTTTGAGTCCCTCTTGTGACTCTCTGAGTTTATGCAAGCTACTCATATTTCCTGGGCCTCCATTTCCTCACCCTAAAAATGGAGCCCTTGGTTTTAGGTGAACTAAAGGATCTCTCTACTTCTGAAGTTTGGGTAAATACTTTATTGGATTAGCTCATTTTCTACTGGAAGCAAAGAAATCAGTGAGTCATTGGATCCCACAGGAAAGAGAATCTTCAGAAGGACCGGGAGAAAGAGATGGGTGTCCAAGTGCAGATGCAGACAAGGGAGCAGCAAGCCTGGAGATAAGCAACAGAAGGAGGTTGTGACAATCAGAAGGCAGCATGGGCCCCAGTCAGTTAGATGGATACAGAAAGCCCAGATGAGGCTCAGCAGAAGTGGGGAGGATACCAGAGAAATAAATGGAATATTTATTGGTTTTGCACAGTAGAATTGATTCATTTTCTTATGTCAGTCAGAAATTATGTGGTAATTGACATACATATAACTACACACACACATATATATATACAAATATATATATACCTACAAACATATAAAATATATATATATATATCAGATAGAAATGATAGAATTGGAGTGGTAGAATTAGAACGAGACATGTTTGCAGAGCAGCCATCAAGTGTTTGCTTAAAATTAAAAACCGTTTTAGGTGCTAATTGGCTACAAAAGAACAACATTGCAATCTCTTTAAGATTTTGCTTTGGTTCTAGCAAAGCTGAGTTTATGAGGCACCCAGATATTTAAATGAAATCATGGCTCTAATTGATTAAATGCATAAAAGCAAAATGATGCTATGTAAATACACTTAATGACATGTGAATTAACATAAAATAGGGAAGACTCCATATCATGCATTCCCAAGCTCTGAAACAGGCCCTGAGGAAAGTGAAACACCACAGATCCCTCAGTACAAGCTGTTTCTATTGTTATTCAAAACTGGTTATCAGGAGCAGTCAACCTCCAAATGGAGCCCACAGCAAGTACAAGCTATAAAAAGCATTTGCTTGTCACTAAGAGAATATGAACAGGTTTAGCACATCTACTTTTCCACACTTCAAGTTTTCAAATGAGACTGTAAGGAGATTATCAAGGGATTTTGCAGGAAGATAACATTCCCTCTACATCTTTTCACCCAGGTGTGATATACCAATGTGCAATATATCTTTCCTATAATTAAGTAAACTGGTCCCTTGCTTCAGAGTTTCTCAGCAACAAATGACACCTGCATGATCTTTCTGGAGGGGAAAAAAAAGACTTATTTATTGCCAAGTAAACTCTTAGGAAATGGGCCCTATAACTGATTATTCTGGTAGTAAAAAAATTGATAAAATACATTTTCATCATATTTCTTCTTTGCAACCCTTTTATCACTGTTCAGAATTTTAGTTATACTGCCAAAAAGCTACATTACATTTTATTACTTTGTCATCTTGCCTCAAGAAAAAAATGTCTGCCTAGGGAAAACTGTTTAGTCAAAAAGGAATGTGAAGTGTCTGAGGGAAGTAAAAATCAGACAGATACACACATGCACACACACAAACACACACACACAAATTTAGAAATACTTCACTAGGAGACACTAGTTCTGATAATGTTTTCAAATTCAAGATAAAACATCCAGATTAAGATGGAAGACAGTGCCAAATTGTATATATAACTATCTTTCACTTCCACTTGTTATCAGTTTTTGTGAACTTATCATATGCCAGCATCTGAGCTTGAAGTTGGAACACAAAAATGAAGACATGATTTTTACTCCAATGAGATCCTAATCTTATAGTGAAGATTAGATATGTAAATAAACAAATGTAATAGAATTTGAGAATTACAAAAATAGTGTATACATGTACAAAGGAGTAAATGATTCATTTTGATTGGATGATAGCAAGGGAAGTAACACCAGAATATTATTTTTAAATATTTAAATAAGAATTCCCAAGGAGAGAAGGGGAAAAGAGGAAGGTAATTCCAAGTGGGGGAAAGAGCATATGCAAAAGGTGTGATACATCATTATGCCTTCAAGGCACTATGTATTAGCTTGCCAAAACTGCCAGAATGTAATATACCATAGATGGAACAGTATTTAAAAAGGGAATTTATTATGTTACAAGTTTACAGCTCTAAGGCCATAAAAATGTCCAAACCAAGGCATCCAGAAAAAGATACCTTGACTGATAAAAGACCAAAATCTATCAAATGGAAAGGCACATGCTGGCTTCTACTGATCCTTGTTCCCAGTTCAGTTGCTTCCAGCTTCTGATATCATTGGTTTCCTCTCCAAGCATCTGTGGGCTTAGTTCCTTGAGACACAGTTTGGGGTTCTGGCTTGCTTAGCATCTCATGGGAAGGAACATGGCAACAGCTGCTGGGCTCTGCCTATTTCTAGGTGTCTGCTCTCTCTGTCAGCACTCCAAGCATCTCCAGACATCCATGTGTCTGTCAGCTCTGAAACAACTGTTCTCCAAGCATCTGCATCTGAGGTTTTCCCCAAATGTTTCCTCTTTTAATGGACTCTATTAAACTAATCAAGACTTATCTTGAGTTGTGGGGCCACATCTCCATCTAATCAAAAGGCCACACCTACAACTGGGTATGTCACATCTCCATGGAAACAATATACTCAAAGTTTCTCATCCTAAATAATAGGTCTGGCCCCACAAGATTGGATCACGATTAGAACATGGTTTTTTTTGTGGTACATAATAACTTTGAATGGGCACAAACTATAAATAATTGAGTGTTGTCAGAAAGGAAAATGCTGCACGTGGGTGGTGACAGGAGATCAGGTTGGAAGAATTAAATAAGGCCAAATTAACATGAACCTTAAATACTGTTGTCAGGAACTTAGAAGTCTGTTTGAGAGGAGTGTGGCAATTTTGAAAAGTTATAGGCAAAGTGTAATAGATCACGTTTAATAGTGAGAATGGGCCAGTAGTTGTAATGGGAAGGCAAGGAGACTGATCAACAGTCACATTATGAGGAGAAGCAATGTTATAGCTTCTGAATAGTTTATCCAAAAGTTCTCTAACTTAACCCATATATTAATTTCATTTTCAGGGTTCAAAATGCAAAAAGAATAAGGTATAAAAGGATAGATAGTAAAATTTCAGATCTGATCTTATCCATAAGTCACCAGGTCCCTTCCATGCAGGCAACCAATATGACTAGTTTTTGTCTGTCCTTCCAAAGGTATATATGCACATACAAATAATTATAAACTTCCCATTTACCACCCCAACCACTTCTACACAAGTAGCTGCAAACTCAATACACTGTTCAGCACTTTGCTTTCTTCCCTAAACAATGTATCTTGGAGATATTTCTATATAAGTACACAAAAAGTAATGTCAATCTTTTTTTTAACTACCACCTATATTTTCAATATCTGCACACTGTAATTTATATAAATAGTCTCTTACTGAAGGATATTTAAATTGTTTCAGGGATACCATATATAACCTTGCATATCCTTTATTTTGCACATGAACAAGTAAATCTATGAGAGTCCATTCCCATTATCTATTGATAGGTAACAAACTATCATAAAACTAGTAGGATAAATCAATAATTATTGTCATATCACAAATTTATGGCTCAGAAATAGGTAACACTTGGTTGGGAGATTTCTTTGTTCCATATGGCATCAAAAGAGGTCAATTTTTTCTAGCCAGCTGGTGCATAGATTGGTTAGAGAATCCAACATGATTTCCATCATACATCTGGCACCTTGACAGGGACACTCTCAATGGGAACTATTATACAGAAAGACTTCACATGGCCTCTCCAACATGGCTCTCTCTGCATAGCTAAGCTTCTTTCATGGAGTCTCAGGGCTTCCAGAAAGAGAGCTATCTCATTCTAGACATGATCCTGCCAAAAAGCCTTGACTTGAAGTCCAGGATATTGTCATCCATATCAGATCAAGGTTCAGATATGTTTCTCACAGTGCAGTTTCTTAAGCATGGTTCTTTTCCATCTGCAGAGTTCTGAACTGAAAAAAAGAAAAAAAAACAACTTATCTGCTGCCCCATATAACCTATGTGCAATGATAATAACTAACACAATAATTGCAGTGGATATATCCAATCAAAATTGGGGAGAAAAGGTAGTAAAGGTTGCTGGTTTACTACTCTGTGGAAATAGTTCTCTGTAGCTCTTGGCTTCACCCTCTGGGCCCTTGGTTCTGACTTCTTGGTCATCCTTTATTTTCCATAAGATAGAACCCCTTTTTGCAATTCAGGCAGATGAGATTTTCAGACTTTTTTCTGCTCTTAGAGAATTGGGAGCTCATGGGCACTTCTTTTCAGAACCATGACTGTCCCTTTTATTCCATGTTTATGGTACTAATAGAATTATCTTACAAATTTTGTGGGATCCCTATTTCTCTAAGTAGGGTCCACTATATTAGGCAACAGCTACATGCAAGAGTCTTTCAAGATAGACTCTCTCTCAAAATCATGAGATTTTGTAGGTTTGTCCAGAGTGATGCCCCATAAATCCCAGAGTGATTTGAACAGTGAATAAAAAAGTATTTGCAAAGTCCCCTCAGGGGAATGGTGAGAAAGGGGGAAAATTCAGCTTCCCTAAGTGGAGAATTCTTGATATTCTCACAAGCAGCATGGACAACCAAAATAATAGGCTGAGCCCCCAATCTTGGGGTTTGTTTACATGAAACTTAATCCCACAAAGGATAGGTCAAGTCTACATAAAATTAGGCTTAAGAGTCACCCCCAAGAGAACCTCTTTTGGTGCTCAGATGTGGCCTCTCTCTCTCAGCCAACACAATAAGCAAGCTCACTGCCCTCCCCCTCTCTATGTGGGACATGACTTCCAAGGGTATGGACCTTCCTGGCAACGTGGGACAGAAATCCTAGAATGAGCTGGGACTCAGCATCAATGGATTGAGAAAACCTTCTTGACTAAAAGGGGGAAGAGCGAAATGAGACAAAATAAAGTGTCAATGGCTGAGAGTTTGCAAACAGAGTCAAGAGGTTATCCTGGAGGTTATTCTTATGCATTAAATAGATATCACCTTTTTAGTTAAGGTACAATGGAGAAGCTGGGGGGAACTGCCTGAAAATGTAGAGCTGTGTTCCAGCAGCCATGTTTCTTGAAGATGAGTGTATAATGATACAGCTTTCACAGTGTAACTGTGTGATTGTGAAAACCTTGTGTCTGATGCCCCTTTTATCTACCTTACTGACAGATGAGTAAAACATATGGATTAAAACTAAATAAATAATAGGGGGAGTAAATGTTAAAATAAATTTAGTAGATTGAAATGCTAGTGATCAATGAAAGGGAGGGGTAAGGGGTAGAGTATGTATGAACTTTTTTCTGTTTTCTTTTTATTTCTTTTTTGAATTGATGCAAATGTTCTAAGAAATTATCATGATGAATATATACAACTATGTGATGATATTGTGAATTACTGATTATATTTGTAGAATGGAATGATCATATGGTAAGAATGTTTTTGTTTGTATGTTGGTATGTTTAATAAATAAAATTAAAAAAAATTTCTAGCAACCTACTTTGAAGAATTGGAAAAGCTAGTTACCAAATTTGTTTGGAAGGGAAAGAAACCTCAAATAGCTGGAGATATCCTAAAAAAAGAAGAGCAAAGTGAGAGGACTAACATTTCCTGACTGTTAAGCTAACTATAGAGCCAAAGTTGTCAGAACAGAATGGTACTGGCACAAAGATAGAGGGTTGACCAATGGATTCAAATCAAGAATACAGTGGTAGACCACCAAATCTATGGACAACCGATCTTTGATAAGGCACCCAAATCCACTGAATTGGGACAAAATAGTCTTTTCAGTAAATGGGCATGAGAGAATTGGATATCAATAGCCAAAAGAATGAAAAAGGACCCCTGCCTTACACCCTACAAAAAAACTAATTCAAAATGGATTAAAAAACTAAATGTAAGAGCCAGTACCATTGAAAAAAAAAGGTAGGCTCTCTCAGACTTGGGATACAAATCAAGACATTGTGGGAAAAATCCTTTAAACTCTTATAAGACTTTTGGCTAATTGAGAGCTTCTATGAGGCATGCCTTTAAATGTTTCTGGCATCTTAATAAAGGGCATTATAGACATACCTTTGAATGATCTTAATTTGGGATCTTTTGGAGAAACTGGGAATCAGGAACAGATTTATTTTCAAATAAACCATGCATGGCTCCTTTTTATTTCCTCTAAAGTTTGTTTGAAAACTGAAGTTTTCATTCTGTAACTCATTTCTATAATCTTGCCCTTATCATACAGAGCTGAAAAACAGTATTTTCAACACCCTTTTGGGGAATTTCTCAACCAAATTCATCAGTTTATTAGGTATATATTCTATTTTCCATATTACCACAGGTTACAATCTTACCAAACTTCCAGCCACTACATAGCAAGCTTGCCTTTCTTTTCAGTCTCAATAAAAATTTCCTCACTCTCCTTCCAGATTTCATAATCAAAACACATGGTCATCTAAAGAGATGCAGAAAAATCATTTGGCAAAACCCAATACCATGTATCAACAAAATAGGAATAGAAGAGAACTTCTTCAACCCAATAAAAGGTATTTATGAAAAACCCACTGCTAACATTACACACAATGATGAAAGATTTTAAATTCCCCCCTAAGATCAGGAACAAGAAAAGGATGTTCAGTTCTGCCATTTCTATTCAACATTGTACTGAGGGTTCTAGCCAGGAGAATTAGGCAAGAAAATTTTAAAAAGGCTTCTAGATTGGAAAGGAAGAAGTAAAATTATGTCTACTTGTAGATGACCTGTATATATCCTTAAAGAATCCACACAAAAAGCTATAAGTTCTAATAAATGAGTTTAGCAAGGGTGCACAATACAAGATCAATATACAGAAATTTGTTTCTATCTACCTTTCAATCTGAAAGTACAATTAAGAAAACAATTTCCTTTACAGTAGCATCAGAAAAATACTTACAAATGAATCTAACCAAAAAAAAAAATGCCAGACTTATATACTAAAAGCTGTAATATATTTTGAAAGAAATTAAAGAGTGAAATAAATGGACAGAAGTTTTGTGTTCATTAATTGCTAAACTTAAAATAATTAAAATGGTGCTGGAGATTGAATCATGCCCCCCACAAAAGACATGTTCAGTTCCCAAACCCTGGTACTCTGGGTATGAACCAATTTGTAAATACAACCTTTGAAGATGTTATTAGTTAACATGTGTGCAAACTGAAATAAGGTGGGCCTTAATTCAACATGGCTATAGTCCTTATAAACTTGGACACAGAGAAAGAAGCCATGGGGAGTGGCCAGAAGTTTGAAGTCAATGGAATCTAGAACTGAAAGAAGATGTGGCCATGTGCATTGTATTGTGACAACTTCACACTGTCATGTGAAATGCCAAGGAACTCCAAAATTGCCGCCAGCAAGAAGAAACCAACTCCAGGAGGAAGCAAGCCTTCTATCCTCTGAAACCATGAGTCAATAAATTCCTGTTATTAAGCCAATCTATTGTATGGTATTTGCTTTAGTAGCTAGGAAATGGAAACATATGGAAATAGTCACCAAATTGAGCTACAGATTCAATATAATTCCAGCAGCTCTTTAACAGAAATGGTCAGGCTTATCCTAAAATTTATATGGAATTACAAGGAACTCAGAATAGCTTAAGCAACATTGACAAAGAAAAGCAAAGTCATAAGGCTCACACTTCTCAATTTCTAAACCTTCTACAAAGTTACATTAATCAAGACTGTTGTACTGGCATAAGGCTAGGCATATAGGCCAATGAAAGAGCATCAAGCATTCATAAATAAACCTATAAATCTATGGTGAATTGAATTTCTACATAGGTGCCAAGATCATTTGTATTAGTTTAAAGAGAAAGAAATTATCTCACAGTTCTGGAGGTCAGAAATCAAAATCAAGATGTCAACATGGCCTTACGACCTCTGGTGGCTCTAGGGATGAATATGTTTTTTGCCTCTCCCTGATTTCAGTGCTACTGGCTTCTTCTGTCTTTATAAAGACATTTGTTGGGTAGCCTAGTATGATCTCATTTTGGGATCCTTAATTTAATTACATCTGCAAAGATCCTTTCTGAAAATAAAATAACATTCACACAATCTTGGATTAGGATTTAAGACAAAGCTTTTAGGGGGTCACCATTCAACCACTTCACCACTAAAAGAGGAAATGGGACAACTGGCTACCCACATGAAAAAAGATAAATTTGCATTCTATGTCATATAATATCTAAAAACTAACTGAAAAGGAATCAAAGACAAATGTAAATGTTAAATCTATAAAACTCTTAGAATAAAGCATAGATGTAAATCATTATGACACTGGAATAGGCAATATGTTTCTCAGATATGATAAAAGCACAAACAACATAAGAAAAAATAGATATATTGGACTTCTGTAAAATTAAAAACTTTTGTAGGTCAAAGAATACTTGATTAATTTCCAAACTGCTAAAACAAGTACCATAGAATAAGTTGCCTTAAACAATGAGAATTAATTGGCTCACAGGTTTGAGTGCAAGAGAAGTCCAACACTTAAGGTGTCAGTGAAGTGATACTTTCTCCCTGAGGACCATGGCATTCTGGGGCAGGCTGCCAGCAGGCTCTTGGCTTTTCTGTCACATGGCAATGCACATGGTAGCTCTCCTGGCTTCTCCTTTCTTTCAGGTTCCACTGACTTTCAACTTCTGGCTGCTGTCTGTGGCTTTCTCTCAATCTGAGTTTAATTACACATCTAAAGGACTCCAGTAATCTGGATTAAAATCCAACTTGATTCACCTGGACCACTGAGGTAACATTTCAAGAGATCCTATTTACAATTTATTCACTATGGATTCTTTCAAGAGTGAAAAGGCAATCCAAACAATGGGAAAAATATTTGCAAATCATATAACTGGTAAGGGACTAGTAAGCACATTTTATAATTCAACAATAAAAATTAAAAGAACCCAGTTGAAATATGAGCAAAGGGTTTGAATACAGACATTTCTCCAAAGAAGATATGCAAGTGGCCAATAAGGCCATGAACAAATGTTCATCATTAGTCATTAGAGAAAAGCAAATTAAAACTACATGGAGATATCACTTTGCAAGCTCTACATTGCCTATAATATTTTAAAAATAAAAATTAAAAAAATTGGTGTATATGTGTAAAAATTGGAACATTCGTACATTATTGGTGGGAATGGAAAATGGTGCAGTCACTTTGGAAAGCAGTTTGATAGTTCCTCAAAAAGTTAAGTATAGAGTTACCAGACCAGAAGTTTCACTTCTAGGTATATAAGCAGGAGAATGAAAACCTATGTCCACTCAAAAAGTTGTACACAAATGGTCATAGCATCAGTATTAATAATAGCCAAAAAGTGAAATAGCCTAAATGCCCATCCACTGATGAATTGACATGTAAAATAATGCATAGTTAAACCATGGAGTATTATTCAGCCATAAAAAGGAATGAAGTGTTAATTCATACAATAACAAGGATAAACCTTGAAAATAATGTTAAGCGGAAAACACAAGAGGCCATATATTGTATGATTCCATTTGTATGAAACATACAGGATAGGAAAACTGTTTGAGACACAAAGAGGTTGTCAGAAGACAGGAAATGGTGTAATAAGGAGTGCCTTCTTTCTTTTTGTGATGATGAAAATGTTCTGGAATAATATGGTAGTAATGGTTAGACAACCTTGTGAATATAATTCAAAAGTGAACTGTACATTTTAAATGGGTGAATATTATGGCATGAGAATTATATCTCAATTAAAATAACTGAAATAAATACATATATAAATGCATAAAGAAATGAATTTCACCTATATAACATAGATAAACTTTAGAAAAATAATATTGAATTAAAAAAAACTTAGTCACAAACTACATAACATGAGTACCATTTTTATAAAGTCTAAAAGCAAGAAAGTCTACAAAATATATTATTTGGGGATATACACATATTAGAAAACTAGTTAACAGATAAATGAGCAATTTAAAAACATTTGATATATTTGTGGTGGCAGACAATTGTGAAGCAATGGTCTGGTTCTTAAACACATTTAAGTGTGTTTGGTACTTGAATGATCATTTTATAAGTATGCTTCCTAAAGAACAACTATGCTCTCTTATGCTTTAAGTATTGAATAATAAAAACCCTGAAGTGATTTGGTTTTTGATTTTCAGTGATTGGGGGAGTGATAGAATCATTAATAAAAACAGTAGAGCTAAAAACAGATGACCTGCCATTTCATGGTCAGCTTTATTTCCTTTAGTCAATTTGTCACTGCTGTTTTTCCTCTAAAGATTACTTTCCTGTTGACAACTAGCCAGCCAAGTCAGGTGTTGGGTCTTTTTATAGATCTGGAGCATCAGAACTGAGTCATCTGATCACTTCTGGCACAGTTGATTTCAAAACTATTTTCCACCTCCTCTTAGCTAAAATTAATCTGGTTATTATTTCCTTTAAGCACACATCATTGTTAGTATGATGTGTTTAATATTTATGTTTTTAACTCCTCTTAATAATATGATTGCCATTTGTTAAATAAAATTGTCTCCATTCTTTATGAGAAAGTCTGTACTGTCCTAGAGAAACAACATAATTGATCAGCTTATACAGTTGACTGGAGTTTCTCTATAGTTCGTGATAGGACAGTGTGATGGTTAGGTACTTGTGTCAACTGGACCAAGTGATTATTCCCAGTTGTCTAGTCAGGCAAACATAGGCCTGACCTTGCTGCAAGGATATTTTATGGCTGGTTGATAAACTGGAAGGCTGGTGTATTAAATCATCATTTAATCAGTCAGCTGATTGCATCTGTGGCTGATTACATCTGTAGCCACCTGAGGCATGTCTCCCACAATGACATAATCCACTTGGCTGAAAACTTTTAAGGAAAAAGAGACTTTGCCATTGATTTTTCAGCCAGTGAGACTCTATGGTACAGATCACCCAGACCCTTCATCAGAACTACCAGCTCCACAGCCTGTCCTATGGATTTTGGACTCTTCCATTCCCACAGTTGCATGAGACACCTTTATGAATCTCACATTTACAGATACCTCTTGCTGGTTCTGTCTCTAGAGAACCCTAACTAATACAGACAGCCATTTTGAAATGCAAGTTTATTGAAAAAGGAAATGTGCCTTCTTAAATTTTTTGCTTTTACTTTTTGTCTGTTTTTAATTCTAAGGGTTTCTCATTATGTATCTTAATATATCAAAAGATAAATCTGACTCTCTGAGGTCATAAAGGAAATCTCTCACTGAAGGAAGAGGCCACAGACCCCTTCCAGGTTTATGGAAGTTGCTAAGGAAAAGATAAATGGTAGAGAGAGATGATCAGAAGTGAATGTCCGAATGCCCAGGCTTGGGGTCAAACATAAAATCTAGATACATCCACAAAGATGGAACTCAAGAATGGCTGTTTAAACAGCTTTTCTCCCTCTCTCCAGTATTAAGTTGGTGAAAATGACCAAAAGGCAACTATTTAAAGTTTCTTTAAATTGATCCAAGGATTTTCAGTAAGTCATTTATTCAGGAAAACCTTCAAAATTACAGTAGGATCACTGGTAGCCTATGGCATTTGAACCAGCAACTGCCCCCCCATCTGCCCATCTAGCTGTTACAGAGGCTTTATTCTGGGTGGGTGAGGCCAAGAAGACAGGGGCTCTCTTTCCCCTTACCTCTCAATTGTAGGACTACAGTTTCAGTCTTGGAGGTACAAGTTGTCAAACTCTCTCATCCCCTCCCCAAGAGTTTTTCTAATGAAATTTTATTGAGATATAGTCACAAACAATCTTAAGCATATAATCAATGGTTCAAAATATCATCACAGTCATGCATTCATCACCATGATCAGTTTTAGAGCATTTTAAGTACTCCAGAATAAGAAATAAAAATTAAAAAGAAGATCTAAAACATCCAAACCCCTTATCCCTCACCCCACTACTGACCTGTAGTATTGGTGTGATATATTTGCTACTGATGATGAAAGAATATTAAGATATTACTGTTCACTTTAGTCCATAATTTGCAATAATTAAATTTTCCAACATATACCCTCTATTAACTCCTTTTGATATTTCATGCATTTGTTCTAATTTATGAAACAACTTTTTATATCTGTACAGTTGAACATAGTCATCATTCACCACAAGATTCACTGTGTTATACATTCCCATGTTTTGACTTCTCAGTTACAACTCCTTGCTCTTATTTGATCATTCTCTCAGTCTTTAGGGATAGCTGGACAATGATCATTCTAACTTCTTTATACTGGAAAAGTGTGTTGACAAATGAAACTGGTTGATGTTCTTGGAGAGACTGGTACCTCAAGGGTTTATCTGGGAGAGGAACAGTCTGGAGGCTTTCAGTTTCTGAAAAATTAAATTAATAACTAAAAACTTTAGAGTCTGAAATAGAGTGCAGGGTTTTCTTACAGTTTTCAGGAATACTGTTGATTGGGGCTTGGCATACTATGACAGTTTGTGAATATCTGGTTGAAGCTTGCATAAGAGTAACCTCCAGAATGATCTCTCAACTCTATTTGAAATTTTTTAGCTACTGAAACTTTATTTTGTCTCATTTACTTTCCCCTTTTTGGCCAAGAAGACATTGCATACCCCATGATGATAGGGCCAGGCTCACCCTTAGAAGTCACATCCCACATTGACAGGGAGAATTACACCCTGCGAGTCAAGTCCAACATAAAGCAGTGGTGAGTTTATTTAGAGTTTAGCTTAGGGACAGAGGTCACACATGAGCAACAAAAGAGGTTCTCTGGGGGCAACTCTTAAGCATAATTATAAGTAGGCTTAGCTTGCTGTTACAGAAATAAGTTTCATAAGGGCAACCCTCAAGATCAGCGGGTTGGCTTATTAAATTTGGAGTGGCTAATGATTGAAAAAAATATCAGGAATTCTCCAAATGGGGAATTTTAATCATTTCACATTTTTCTTCAGTTGTTCAAGGGACTTTTGCAAATACTTTTTATTTTCTGCCCAAAATACTCTGAAATATATTAGGGTATTACATTAGCCTGTACAGAATAACAAGGTCTCATTCCCTATTCTAGGTTTCAAGTAATTAGGTTGTTAAATATTCTAATCTGACAGGTTAAATTAGATAATATGCCATAGAAAATTTAAATTTTAGGCAATATAAATAGCTCTTTCTTTGGGCTCACACAGAGGTTCAGGTTTTAACATACAGACAATATCTTCTTGTACCCTGTATTATTTACCTTAGTCCTTACCAGATCAGCTTCATTCATATCTCTAATTGAAGTCCTTCCCAAGCTTTATGGTGCAGAATATTTATTAAAGGAGGACCAAGAAGATAGGATCTTCCAACATCTGCCCAACTCCTACTCATAGGGTGAAGGTTCTATACTAGCAAGCCATAAACTACAAGACAAAGAGATTGGATACTCCCCCATCATCACCTCCCAAGCTTCTACTTATAAGGCAGAGTTCCCACACCAGGATAGGTAAGCTAAGAAGAATGGGGGACTCATAAGGCAAAGGAATCACTCTGGATGAAGCAGGTTCCGACTACATTCCCTGGGCTCCAGCAAATATGCACAGTTTCATTCTGGGGGCAAGAAAGACTTGAGAACTACCAACTCCACAGTGCTGTCTGTGGGTGGTGGTAAATATATTTAGAACAAGAGTGGAGAATTCATACATACAAGCATTGTCAAAAATAATAGAAGCCTATCATCTTTCTCACCTCTATCTTAGTGAGAGTACCCACATGTCCTCTCACAAGTATTCTTAATAAATTGCTTGCTAATTCTATGCTGTGCTATGCCCTTGAATTCTTTCTCATGGCATGTTCAAGAATCTGGAAGCCAAAATCTGGCAACACATTTTGGTGAGCCAGCCAGGAGACACTTCTCTCCAGCTGTATGTACTGGTAAGTCATGGCTATTGACTGGGAGGTTCTTGCTCTTTCTCTCCCTCTCTCAAGTCCCCCTGCTTCTCTCTCTCTTTGGCTCTCTCAGACTTCCCCACACTCTCTCTTTTTACTCCCCTCTGGAGACCTAAACCCTTCTTCCTGCTGAATCTGATCCTCTTTTCACCTCTTCCACAGAGGTCCTCTCCCCTGCCTCCACAGGAGTTTCCTTTCTTTCTCTTATTTCTGGTTTTCAATACCTTCTGAGACATTGCATCATTTGTAATGCAGGGTTGTGGGTGAAAAATATTTGTACCAAACAAAATGTTCTCTTCAACATTCAAGAGCACTGCCTCTGGTTTGTTCCAATGGGAGTGTTTTCCCTCCAGGCCTCAATCACTTAGTCTCTATTAAGACCCACTGTGGCCAAATATAAACTCCTCTTCTTCTACAGCATGCTCACTTTTTAGATCTCAGGAAATAGGAAACTTAGAGGGCAAGGCTATTCCCAAAAGCATTATCATAGATTTCTCTCAGGTGGGGCAAGAACATAGGATGCTTGGTGACTTTACTCCCCATGTTCCTCAGAGTTTGTGATGGTAAAGGGGAAGGACTCCCCAATAACACTGTCCTAGAATTCTGGGCAAAGAAGGAACTAGAGTCCCTGATCTGTGTTTTGGAAACCCCAGAAGAGTAGGTCCAGATATCTCTCAGGAAAGGAGTGGGTTTAAGTCCCAAACTCCTTGAGAGCACTGTCCTGGAATTCTGCTAGGCAAGGGCAAGGTTAGAGTCCCTGACCTGTATCAGAGAACCCCACAGAAGTATAGGCCCAGCTATCTCTCAGGAAAGGTGTCCCAAGAATGCCTGGTGACTGCACCCTCCTTGTTCTCAAGTGATTGACCCAACTCTGGCACACATTGGGACACCACACAGTCACATTGGTGCTTTAGAGAGGTTCTTCTTTCTATTTTTTGAGAGGAAATTGGAAATGCCAACAGTCAATATAAACTAAAAGATGAGGAAGGAAACCCTTCAATGGAACTCTCAATTACAATACTATCCTCTGTTCTGTAAAAGAAAAAAAGAGTAATCAGAAATTCTCTATGCTCAGATGTTTACAACTATCTATCAGACAAGGGCCTGAAAGGGACTTGTTGCCTGTGTTATACCCATATCTCAATTTCCATTAAAGGGAAGTATCTTATTTAAGGATCCTCTTTTAAAACTTGATTGCTAAAAGGCATGAGAAAATGTTCCACCAGGCCAGTTAATTGTAGTAAGCTAAGGGAAATTGCTCAGGAGAAAGAGGAAAACCTGGCTCTATTCCAGGGGAGGATAGCAAAAAAATTTTGCTGGACACTCATTTCATCAGTCAGTCTGCCCCTGAAATTTGGAGAAAGCAACAATAGCTCTCCATCGGCCTGCAAGCTCCCCTTAATGACCTATTAAAACTGCCTTTTCTGTCTTTAACAATTGAGACAAGACCAAGGTGGAAGAGAATGCAATGAGAGGTAAAGAAAAGACCAAAAAGAAACAGACCCATCTAATTGCAGTCACTGTTGAAAGCACCCTGTGCCCTTGAGGTCACCCAAATCATGGCTTCAAGCCTCCAGGGCCTTACTTCAGCTGTGATTCAGAGAGCCACTGGAAGAGAAAGTGCCAGAAACCTCAAAACAACCCTTAACCTCAGGATCCACCAGGGCTTGGCCCTAGGTGCCACCAACATGAACACTGGGCCCAAGGACTGCACTGTCTCCTGAAGGGGATAGGATGACCCCCAGAGCCCTGCTTGTGGTAAGTGAAAAGGAGAGGACAGAGGGTACCTAAGGCTGCTTATGGCACTGTGAATTCACACCTGGCCATCATCCTAGAGGAGCCTCAGTGACACTTGATGTGGCAGGTAAGACTATTGATTTCTCAATTAAATAATAGAGTTGCTAACTCTGTTCTGAATTGCCATTTTGGATCTATCTCCACTTGCCTAGTTATAAGAGTTGAGAGTAAAGCCAAAACTAAAATTTTCCAAAACTGAAACCTTTACTACCCCTCTCCTTTGTAAGCCTGGAGACGTTCTAGTGTCCCATCAATTTCTCATTGCCCCTGAATGTCCCACCCCCTTTTAGGGAGGGATTTTCTCTACTCCCTGGTAGCCACCTTAAGAAAAATAAACTGAGCAAATGTTTACCCTTTGTTTGCCAGGAGGTCCCTACTTAGTTGAGGCCTCTTGGCATCCCAAAGGAGATCCTTAAGCAAATAAACTTGTCTATGGGATCAAGGCATCCTGGGACAAGCCCTCTGAGTAAGCCCTCTCTGCATTCAGGTTCTCAGTACTAAATCTTAAAAACACAGTTCTGTATCCATCTTCACCCTAATTCTCAATATCTATTTGCCTTTGAATGGCAGAGACTTAAAAGTAAGATTCCTACCCTACTCACTTGGACAGTGTGGCCCCAAGGGTTTTAAATTAATCCCCATATCTTGAAGAATGCCTTAGCAGCAGACCTTACTGACCTCTAACTGCCCCAGAGCACAGTCCTACAATATGTTAATTTTGTGAACTAACATATTCCTAATATGAAAGTAAATTTTATTGTAGTCTTTGCTGACTAAATGGATCTAGAAAGTTGTAGAAAAAGTAAATTTTTAAAAAATAATTGTTCATCTGCTTGTCATGAAAAGTTATAAAAAGTTTTCCTTAACCATCAAAGTACTCTTTCTAAAAGATAAAAATTTTATATCAAATAATATCTTTATTAATGTTTATGTTGACCTTCTCATCTTTATTTCAGAAGATAAGTCTTCTCACTCTTAAAGGAAAACTGTTACAAAGGATCTGTTCTCTCACCTTGCAAAAGTGAGGTGTTAAAATAATTGTATATAAAAAGTGTTTAGGAAATAATACAATAATTAAAAGAAATTTTCTATGTTTCTGCTAAAATTTGTCACATATGTAGACGTTGTATAAAATTCTAAAACCTTAAGAATATTCTCACTGTCCATGTTATATTTAATATTAATCCATATAATCAATTCTACTTGTCAGTTACATTACTTAAGGCTTTTCTAAAAGTATACATGGTCAGCTATAGGTCAGAACTTCATCTACAACAAAAAAGACTTTAAAAGCAATGTCAGGCTTTTAAAGCACAAGTAAAAAAATATCTGCTATAGTTTGTAGTTAATGAAGTCACATTTACTCCTGAGCTTTAACAGTTATTTCTAAATTCTGTGAGGATTTGCTCTTTGTATAACCTAGTGCTCCTCTAAAACTGTGAAAACCCGAGACTCAGAGTTAAATTTAGACCAAAAAAAAAAGACAGTATTTTAAACAAAATAAATAAAAAGTATTTGCAAAGTCCCTTAAAGGACAAGACAAAAGCATAATGCTATTAAATTTCCCCACCTGAGGAATTCTAATTAGTCTCTTAGAAATAAGAGATAGCAGTTTAATAATCCAAGCCCTCAATCTTCAAGTTTGTCCTTATGAAATCTATCTCTGTAATGGCAAAGCTGAGCCCATTTATAATTATTGCCTGAGTCATCCCTGGAGCACAAATGTGCTCTCTCTCTCTCTCTTTCTCTCTAAGCCAAACTTGACAAATAAACTTCCTAACTTCTCCTCCAAATGGGACATGGCTTCTAGGGACATCAGTCTCCCTGCAACGTGAGACATGATCCCAAAAATGAGCCTGGCCTTTGCCTCATGAATTAGTTAACCAAAAAAGGAAAGTAAAATTTCAGTAGCTAGGAAATTTCAAATAAATCATTCTAAAAGTATTTTGTATACAAATTTCAGCCAGATATTCAAAACTGCCACAGTATGCCAAGCCCCAACAATAGTATTCCTAAGAACTCTAGAGAATACCCTGAGCTCCATCTTGCTCCTGCTTCTATTCAGACTGTGTATACAATTTCTCACCCAGTTTGCTTCTTTAAGATTAGAAGCTTTTCACAACAAACTTCTCCTTGTCAGACTACACTCCTTTTCCCCACACTCAACCAGCCACCTTCAGTAGCATAGCCAGAGACTTGTGCTTCCACAAGTAGGGCCTGCAACCCCACCAAGATCTTGAAGCAATTACAGAAGATGAACCTTAGGCCCAAATTCTCTTAAGATTAAGGGGAGTTAAAAGTCTCTGAGGGGGAGATGAGATAGGGTTAGAATTAGGGACAATGGCTCGGATGAGCAAAGGGTAAATTCCAGAAGTGGTGAGGCCTCAAGGAAAAAGATATCTCTGAGAAGAAAGAACAGCAATAAACAGCACCAGGAGCCAAAGGACCCCCACCTGAATGAGTCCTATGTGGAGAAGGGTGGAGCCAACATTCTCACCCATATGTACTCTCTACCACCAGGCACAGCCCTGGAAAAAAGAGAAAGCAGGAGGAGAAAGAGCCCTGAATAAGGAAGGGAGAGGAGGAGTAAGTAAAACTAATTTATAAAAGCAGATGGCCCCACATTGCTGGGGTCTCTTTCCTTTCTCATCTCTGTCTTTGAGAGAATGACTACACATCCTTTCACATGCATTCTCAATAAAAATTTTCCTGCTTATTCTTAAATAAAAAACATAGTGATAAGCAATTACTAGTATTAGCAAACCAAGTAACAGACCAACTTTAAATATAACTGAAACCTGGAAAAAGAGACAATAAAAAAATGCCCTGTTTTGATTACAATAATTTCTACTAGTCTGAAGGGTATGTTTAAATGCTACAGTACATCTACTCTGGAGTGAATGGAGAGGGTACTTTTGAGCTGCTAATTCCTGGTTGAATGCAGAACAAACTTGAAAACTTCCAGAAAGTACAGAAGTCTTACTGGCTCAAGGGGGTTAATCACAGTCTCTCACTAATCAGTGACTGAACATTAACCTATTCTGACCAAGGAGGTGACATCAGAGATGGCATACCTCAGAGGAAAGAGAGTTCCCATAATTATTCTAGACAAGTTCCTAAAACAAATCAAAAAACAGCCACTAAAAATCTAGGTAGATAATCAGAAACCATAAATTCTACAATATATAATCTAAAGCATCCAACTATTTTCAAAAGATATGCAAAGAAACAGGAAAATGTAACACATTTACAAGGAAATAAAAAGCAATAGATATTGCCTTTGGGGGATTCCATTATTTAGGCTTAGCAAACAAATATTTCAAAGAAGCCATACTAAATATGTTAAAAGAACAAAAGGAAACCATAATTAAAATACTAAAGGAAGGTATGAGATCAATGACTTAATAAATAAAGTATAGTAATAAGCATACAGGAATTACAAAAAAAGAACCAAATGGAAATTGTAGAGTGAAAATATATAATAATTGAAATGAAAAATTCAATAGTGGGAATTGACAGTATATTGAACTATGTACATAAAAGAATCAATGAACTTGAAGATAGATAATAGAGATTATACAATACTAATATCAAGAAAAGAAAATGTAAAAAAATGAACAGAACCTCAGAGACATTTGAGACACCATTTACTACACCATTATCTATGCTATGGTAGTACCAGAAGGAGGGGGGGAAGGAAAGAAAAATGTTCAAAGAAAAAACAACTGTACTGCCAGGGAAAATGGCAGAGTAGAGAGCAATGGGACTCAGTCCCTCCTGAAAAACAACTATGAAACAGGCAAGAAGTGTCTGAAACAACTATTTTGAAACTCCAGAGGCCATAATACTATACAGCATCCAGGGAAGAGCTGGAGGAAGAGGTTGGTAAATTATGTTAAAGAATAGTAAGTTTCTCTCTCCATATGATAGATGCATTTTCCATCTCTCATTCTCTTGTGAGTCCACTGTGGGGTCCAGTCCCTGGCTACCTGCTGGTGACAGAAAGGGATGTAAAACATCTCTTTCCCAAGAACAAGGGTGGTCATCACTGATCACAGCTTTTGATTGGTGAATTTGGATTGCCTGGTTATGGCTCTGAGGGGAGCTATTAATTTTCAACTTGCCCCACCCCAGACAAAGGTGGTGACAGCCATTGTTTCAATCCTGCCAGAGAAGGGTGGAGGTAGTGGAGAGTTTGCAGAGGACAGTTAGTTAAAAATGACATCTGCTGGGCAGACCAGGAAAGCTCAGCTTTGAGGAACAGTTAGAGAAGCCTTTGGCATCCTTCCTGATCCCCTCCCTGGGGCACTTTGGAGTGTATCCCTTCATGGGTCCTGCTTTGGCTGGCAAAAACCAATTTGGGAAAGTCTTCTCTGGGGTGACTTCCCTCCCAGAATTTGCCTTCAGGCAATGAAAGGAGTTTATGTAAAAACTATAGAGGCAGACAGCTTGGGACAAAGGTCCATTGATGTCAAATATGATACCCAGGAGACAGAGGTCTGTCCCCTGGGAAACAGAGGGGACAACCAAACTCCTCTAAACAGAGGAACTTCAAAGCAATGAATAAGCAAAAGCCCAGGACAAGACAAAGGCCCAGAAACACAAGGAAAACCCTGCATGTTGTATTCACCTTGGGCAGATCTTTGTGACAGGAGAGCTGAAGCTCAAGAAAATCTCCCTCTTATCGCCAGCTAGTTATAAAACCAATAAACAGACATTCCAGGGAATGAATCCCAGAGTTAACATTTTAAAATATTAAACTGTACAACATGCAACAAAAGAGTATAAAACAAATAGGAAATGATGATCCATCCAAAGGAAGAGAATAAAAATCCAGAAAACACCAATGAATAAGATGAGATGTGGAATATACCAAATGAAGCCTTTAAAAACTTAAAAATGCTCAAGGAGATGAAAGAAAATACAGAGTACTAAAGGCTATCAGGAAAATAACAAATGAACAATATGATAGTCTAAGAGAGAAAAAAAATTTGAAGGAACCTAACAGAACTACTGAAGTTGAAGACCATAATAACTAAAAAAAAAAAAAAAAAAAAAAAGGCCCAGGAGGGTTTCAAGAGCAGATTGGAGCTGGCAGAAGAAAGAATCCATGAACTTGAAGATGAGATACTTGAAATGCATAGGTGAAAGAGCAGAAAGAAAAAGGAAATATTAACAACAAAAACAGCCTAAGACACCATTAAGTGCACCAATACGTGCATTATGGGAATCCCAGAAGGACAAGAAAGACAGAAAGGAGCAGAAGGAATAGCCAAAGAAATAATGGCAAAGAACTTCCCAAACTCAGCGAAAGATGTGAATATGCTCATCCAATTCGCTCAGGGAAAACAATCAGGATAAACATGAAGAAATACACCCCCATCATATACTGAAAACATGATCAAATGCAAAGGACAAAAAGAGAGTTCTGAAAGCTGCAAGAGAAAAGCAATGTGTTACATACAAGGGCATCCCCAATAGTACTAATTTCTCATCAGGAAATATTTAGGTAAGAAAGCAGTAGATTGAAATACTGAAAGTACTGAAGGAAAATAACTACCAGCCAAGAATTTCATACCTTGCAAGATTCTCTTCCAAGAATGAGGAGAGATTAAGACATTCTCAGATAAAGAAAAGCTGAGGGAGCTTGTCATCACTAGAACAGCTAAAGGGAGTTCTTCAGACTGAAAGAAATGGTAGCCAATTGGGTAATTATAAATGCCAGTATTATTCTATTGTATTGTTTGGTATGAAACTCCACTTCTTATTTCCCACAGTACTAAAATGCAAAAATAATGAGTATATAATAGTATAGATTTTTGAGCATACAAAGTTCAAAGATATAAGTGATAACAATGACAAAAAATGGTGGAAGTGTAGAAGGGGTTTAGGAATAGTATATGTGCATGCTATTGATGTTAAGTTGGTATCAAACCAAATATGATTGTTATATATTTAGGATGTTATATTTTAACCCAGTGATGAACACAAGGAAAATAGATTAAAAATATATAACCAGATAGAATGAGAAGGCATTCAATATGGTACAACACACACACACAAAATAAATATAAAAGTAGGCTTTAGAAGAAGTAAAGGACAAAAAAGGTATAAGACTTACAAAGGCTAAATAGCGAAATGGCAGAAGAAAGACCTGTATTATCAGTAGTGACTTCAAATGCAAATGGACTAGACTCTCCAGTCAAAAGTCACAGATTGATAGACTGGGTTAAAAAAAAAAGCTGGCCCAATTGCATGCAATCAATAAGAGACTTACCCTAATGTCAAAGACACAAGAATGTAGAGGGTGAAAAGGTGGAAAAAATATATGCCATGCTAGTAGTAACCAAAAGAGATGGTGGTAGATGGTAGGAGAACTTGCATTTCAAAAAATCAAGAAAGTGAAAAGACAACTCACAGACTGAGAGAAAATATTTGCAAACTATATATCTAAATACATATTTATTTACAGAGTATGTAAAGAACACTTACAATTCAATAATTAAAAGATCAATAACCCAGGGTGGACCACAGTGGCTCAGCAGGCAGAGTTCTCACCTGTCATGTCAGGCACCTGTGTTCAATTCCCGGTGCCTGCCCATGCCCAAAGAAAAAAGATCAATAACCTAATTAAAAATAGGCAAAGGATCCAAGTAGACATTGCTCAAGAAAAGACTACAAGTGATGAATATGCACATGAAAAGATGTTCAATATTAGAAAAATGCAAATTAAAACCACAATGAGATACCTCTATTCACCTGTTTGAATGACTCTAATCAAAACAACAGATAATAACAACTGTTTTCAAGGACATGGAGAAATTGCAGTTCTCATATCATGCTGGTGGAAATATAAAATGTTACAACCATATGAAAAGCCATTTGAAAATTTTTATGAAGTTAATTACATACTTACACAACTCAGAAATCCAGTCCTTTGTATTTAACTGAAAACAATGAAAATATACATCCACAGAAAGGTGTAAACATGAATTCTCATAGCAGTTTATTCATAATAGCCCCATCAGAAATTTTATGTATATGATTTACTAGATACTATCTCCAGTACATTTGTAAACTACTGCTTTATAAATGAAGTTTTTCCTTTTTCAGTAAGTATTTTCATTTCTATTTCTAAGCAAGCCAAGACTACAAATTCTAATATAGTCTAGAAAGTGACCCATATCTCAAGCACCTAAGTGAAAAACCCATGACACATGAATTTATTTGATATCATTTATAAATTCTGGGTGTTAATAAATAATATGAACATATTGGCATTCACTAGGGAGACTACATTTAAAGGAAACCCTCAGGATCAGTTTGCTGCCTTGTGTCTGTACATTTAGCTTTCTATTTAATGTGCTCTTTATTGGAGTATGAGAAAAGCAACCCAGGATGAAAGGGCACTTTAATCATGGGCCAGTAGCATCATTCTAGAAAACAACAAACAATCGATTTTGTCATTTGTAGAGTAACATGGAAATCACAGGAGCACACAGGCCACCTCTGATTGCACTGTATTAAACTGATGACATTATCTTTCCCAATAATCCAAACTGAGTATAACTTAAAGGTATTAAGATTGTCTTCCAGTAGTTAACCTTGTCACAAATGAAAGGGTCCTCAGAAGAGAGTGCATGTAAGAGGAGTATATTAAGTGTTTAATTTGGATAAATACCTCACTTATGAAACATGAAGTATGAGATTCTAAAACACCTCATTTGATTCCTGTTCAGAACAACAGGCCAACAGAATCACCTCAGTGGGCTTCTTTCTCCCTTATGAATCCAGGACAAGGATATTTCTAAGGATTCATGATTTGATTTTTTTTTTTACAATGCACTCTGATGGTTTCTATGTTATTTCTCTCTTTTTTTTTCTTTTTAAACATGACAACATACAAACATGAGCATTCTTACCATATGACCATTCCATTCTTGGTATATAGTCAATAATTCACAATATCATTCCATAGTTGTATTTTTAAAAGAAGGTGAAAACAATCCTTTTCTACTTAGTGAAAGTTTCCATAGGTTTAAGAGATAAATTCCAAAGAAGCTAATCCAGCTATTCTGGTTAGATTCATACACATTGTTTAGCTGTCAAGGTAGATTTCATAATAATTTCACTTTCATACTACATAATGATAAGGAGAAGGTTGAGTAATTAAATAGGAGTGCAGCAAGTTGAGCAAAATAAAACCTTTCACACCATTCTTCTTGTTTTAATCCATATTTTAAAGTTTTAATTCCAAAGAAAGGAACCTTATTTCTTCAGCATCAGAAGGCAAAACAAAACGGAAAAGAAGCTATTACATGACGATTAACGGAGGCTACTGAAATAGGGGCATCAATAAGTCAGTGCCACTCCCCCTACTTCAGGCACCCACAATTCCATATTCTCCTCTTCCAGGGAAAAAGTAAATGATTAATCTACTACCATATTCAAGGAAAAGAATAACAGCCTAAAATATTTAGAAGAATTCTTTAGCAATTTATGATAATGGACAATCATATTCTTTTCTCCTAAAACACTTTTGCCTATGATTGTATTTATTTCTTGTTGAGGTGCAATATCACTTAGTCTTCAAATAGCTGTGAAATCATCCTTATTAAATACTCTTCTTTGACATTTAAAAACCATGATTAAATCAAATGGAAGACAACTCTTTTTTTTTCTTTCTTTCTTTAAAAGGGGTGGGAAGTAGGTGGAAAATAAAACATACACACAAAAGCAGGTACTTGCAGATTCCAGTTGTCATAGCAACTCGAATCAACTTTCATCAAGTCATCTTTTGATTATGCTTATGGATTTTTTCATGTAACAAGTAAAGTATTCATTTATTTCATTTAATTATTTTCTCCTTTTTGAAAACTGCTCTTTGTCTATTTTATTAAACAGAAACACAAGAGATTATACACACCTCCTCAGAACTGAAAAGCATAAGGCCTCCCAGAAGAGAGCTGGAAAGTATTATGTTGCACCTACGTGGACTTCTAATGATATTTTTTAAAGGGTATTTTTTTCCATCAAAATTAAATACTTCTGGTAATTTTACAACATGATAATTATCCATATATTTTTCTCTGTTTCAATAGACCAAGTCAAAAATTGCTTATGATAACACCACGAAAACATATCACAGAGAAAGGCCTTCCTTCTGGCTTCATTTATTGTTTAATTCCTTTGTCTGAATACATCTGGAAAATGGTGAAGACAGCAGGAAGTGTAAGAAGCTGGTACTGTGGCAACTTGCTTCCTAGCAACAGCTGTCAAGAAAAATAGGCTGATTCATCAAGGAGCCCCAAAGCCAGAAGCCACAGGACTCTGGGCAACGATAATGGCATATGCATGGTGCAAAACATGTTAACATGTCCCTTCCCAAAGGGGAATGTTCAATATCCTCTGTGAAAAGGATGCCCCAAACTGAAAATAAGTTGAAAGAGCCCCTATGGCCCATTGCTGAGTTGTACTTCTCAAACTTCTGTGATAAAGGGCCAATATGTGTGTGTGTATGTGTGTATTCATATCTCTAGTTTGTCACACACTGGTACTTTTGTAAAATATAATAAAAATAGATTACTTAGAAAAATGAAATAACAAAAATATACAAAATACAATCCCAAATTTTAATTCCTAGAGTGTGATGTAAAATTTTTCTGATTAGTTGCTTACATGTTTCCCAACACTCCAATTTCTGTGCTTATCTCCTTACAAACCATAAACAGTTCACAGCTTCAGAGACCATACCACCAGTTTACACAGTTCTGGTTTAGCACAGACCTTCTCAAACTGGTTTGAGCATCAGGATCACTTGGATAACTGGTTCAACTTGAATCCCAGAGCCCCACCCCCACAGATGCTTGCTCAGTAAATCTGGGGATGGGGTGGAGATTTTTGCATTCTAACATGCCCCCAGGTCTTGCTGATTTATGAAGGCCAGTGCCATGTGAGTGCCACTAGGCTAAACTAAAGAAATTCTGAGAGGCTGAGTAAGGATAAAATACTACCCAGGCAAAGCAGGAAGCTAAAGCTTTAATATCTCCAGTGGTTCCTCATCATTTATAATACAAAGGTAAATGTCATCATTTAGATGGCAAAGTTCATCATGTTCTGCCTTGATCCCCCATTTTTTCCTGGTGTTCCTCTTCAACATTTCCTCTCGACATGGAATTTATGCTTCAGCCACAGGTTACCACAGGCAAACAAAATTGTTTAAGTGCCAGGGTTCTCATGTTCCCTTGCCTTCCCACTTTTATTTCCTCCTACCTGAATGGACTATCTCCCTTTATCTAAATTCCTCTTCCTCCCACTTATTCATTCATTTCACAATTGTGTTTGAGCTTCCTAGCTGATAGGATTTTTATATGAGGTTTAAATGAGATAATCCATTTCAACAGCTTAGCCAGGAACCTACCACGTGGCAACTGCTCAGTAATGAGGATAATGGATGATTCCATACTAATGATGACAAGGACAATAATGTCCGTGATAATCAGAGTATTTACCACTTTGTTTTATTACTGCTGATTTTAATGCCACCTCAGTTATGTTGTGAAGCTTCATTGCAGAAATTATGTTTCTCAAAATGATATCCCCATTTCCTAGTGAGTTCGTAGGATACAGTGCAAACATAATAAACATTTGCTGAGAGATTGGTGAGAACAGGAAAGTATCAAACTGTATCTATATCTAACACTATCCTTTTTTTACTTTGCCATGTTATCTCTTTAAAATGTCCTTTTTCATCATCCCTGTCATAAAGTTTAAAGCACAAGGCAAAAATCCCTTTCTGTCAATTCAAATAATCCTTGGTCAAGGCAATTAATTTATTTATTACTTTACTTGGATAATTTTAAATATATTAGAAATGATTAAGCATTCATCATCTATGTAAATGGCATAGGCTGTAGCAGCTGTAGAGGTGTGCCACTCAGTTCTCCTTTCAAGAACTTGCCATTCAGATACAAGGAGAACAGCTTTAGGATCTGTCTCAGCTTTCAATCTAAACCCAGTCTTCCCAGGCAGCCCCTTAGGCAATGTCTGAGCATGACTAGATACTAGAACTATTTATGCCTAATCCAGGAGTCCTCAAATAAACAGTCTTTACTCTAGAGCTTCCATGAGTGGGCCAAAACTTTTCCTGATCTGCATTGTGATCTGAGATCTTTCTTTCCATTTCCTTCCACCTTTCCTTCCACAGGTGTCTGAGCTCCAAAACCACCTGAAGTCTTTGCCAGTCTAAACCTGTATCCCTCTACTTGTATGTTTTATAGGTATCACCCCCTATGTTCTTCTAACTCCATCCCAGTATCTACTTCCTAGAAGACCCAAATGATATGGGTAACATTTAAATGCAAAATGATATATTTGGTTTTGTCAATGGAAAATGTAAGCATTGGGTCAAACTGGGGCCTAGCCAAGAAAACAATTTGAAAAAGAAATAGGCAAAACATGTAGCATACTTTCCACTTATCTGAGATTAGGTACAAAGAAGGATAATTTTTTCTCCCAACTGCTGAAACACTCCATTCTTGAGCCCTCAAGGAGTTACTACCATTACTGCCATTCGAGCTTCCTTGTTTCTATCTTAATTCTTCTCCATAGTGTGTTCCTGATGCTTTCAGACTCCAGGGCAAATAGTCACAAATCTCACTTCAACTTGTTTGTATTCAGAAAAGTATCATAGCCTTTGTAGGTAAGTGAAGGCAATTTTAGGTGCCTTCTCAACAATTTAACAGCTGAAAGCAGAAAGATATAGTCAATTTTCTTTTCTGCTTTTTTTACATAGACATAAGTTGTAGCTATGTCAACATATGAAAAGGTATAGTTACTCAACACCTAGGAATAAATTCTGAGGAAGGTTTATACTCAATCATTTGTTCTTAGTTCCTTTTGAAGTCTTAAACACTTTTAAATATAACATAAAAGCTATGGGTTGAATCCCTAGACAAAAGAAGCACTAATATTAGAAAGAGGAGTTTAATGCATTTGTTCTACTAGTTATGACCCTTGCATTTTTTATTAATTAAAAAAAATTAACTAACACATCATTTAGAAATCATTCCATTCTACATATGCAATCAGTAATTCTTAATATCATCACATAGATGTGTGATCATCATTTCTTAGTACATTTGCATCGATTTAGGAAAAGAACTAGCAAAACAACAGAATGATCCTTGCATTTTAATCAATGTTTTACTATTATTCATGAGTGCATACTAGGATAACATTTTGTTATATAAATTGATATATTTTCTCATTCATAGTAGTAATTATTTTTATTTTGTTCTCTACAAATAAAACTAGACTGCAATTCTGCCTCAGGAAAGAGAAACTTTGGTAAAATAAATCAATTAATAAATATTCTGAAATAATTTTTTTTTTAGTTTTTGGTTTTTCAAAGCTGATTTCTTGGCTTAAACACTGTATCTGGAAGAATACTTGCTTGTCCAAATTTTGCACAGCCTACAGCAGATAAAAATTCCCACAATAGAGAGATGAGAAGCGTAGTTGGAGAATTCACTATATTGTGCTAATGGTGACACTTCCCCTTCATAGGTAAGGGAAGAGAAGAGCAGCAACAACAAAAAAGATAGCTTGTGCAACCAAACACAAGGCATAGAAATAAAGAAAAGTTCATGTAAAATGTCAGAGAGTCTTGGACCTCATAGATAACACTCTGTGGCATAGTCAATGAAAACTCTTCCAACCATAAGAATGGGATTCTTAATGTATCAGTTATCTATTGTGGTTTAACACATCTCCCAAAAATATGAGTATGATTTCCTTAAACTATGTTCAGACATAGTTTATTGTGGGAATGCCATAGCTCTGGTTTCTCTTCTCAAATGAGAATGAACAGAAGCAAACTCACCAAGTATGAATCTCAAGATCAGTTCCAGAATCACCACCAGTCACCTTGGCGAAGAGCCCCTTAGGCCACACTCTTCTCTCCATTGAAAAGGTCAAACTTGAAGCACTGACCAACTTTGAAGTAAAACACTGTTTTTCTTAAGAGGTTCTCCTATTAAATTTACATATGAAATAAAATAATCTCAGATATTTTCTTCAAAATAATCCAGGATCAGTGTGCATATAGATGAAACAAAACTGGTCATGAGTTTGTACTTATTAAAGCCAAGCAATGAGAACCTGAGGGGTTCTCATATTATTTTCTGTATTTCTGTTTATGTTTGAAATTTTCTGTAATGGAAAATTACAAAGAAGGTGTGCTGGTTTGAAATGATGCATGTACCCTAAAAAATCCATGTTTTAATCCTAATACCATTTTGTAAAGGCAGCCGTTTCTTCTAATCCCTATTAAGTATTGTATATTTGAAACTGTGATTAGTTTCACATCTCCCTGGAGGTGTGACTTAATCAAGAGTGGTTGTTCATCTGGATTAGGTGGAGGCATGTCCCCACCCATTTGGGTGGGTCTTGATTAGTTTCTGGAGTCCTATAAAAGAGGAAACATTTTGGAGAATGAAGGAGATTCAGAGAGAGTGGAGCAGAACAACATAACCACGAGAAGCAGAGTCCACCAGCCAGTGACCTTTGGAGATGAAGGAGGAAAGTGCATCCCTAGGGAGCTTCTATGAAACAGGAAGCCAGGAGAAGAAGCTAGCAGATGATTCCATGTTTGCCACGTGCCCTTCCAGCTGAGAGAGAAACCCTGATTGTGTTCACCATGTGCCTTCTCACTGGGGAGAGAAATCCTGAATTTCATCAGCCTTCTTGAACCAAGGTATCTTTTTCTGGATGCCTTAGATTGGACATTTCTATAGACTTGTAATTGGGACATTTTCTCAGCCTTAGAACTGGAAAGTAGCAACTTATTAAATTCCCCTTTTAAAAGCCATTCTGTTTCTGGTATATTGCATTCCAGCAGCTAGCAAACTAGAACAGATGGTAAACATTTTTCCACACTAACTTCTTTGGGTGGAACAGTAGAAAACCACCATCTTTTACAGGCAAATAAACATTCACTTTAGTTTTTATAAGTGTGTGCACTTGCCAAGTCTTTAAAAATCTGCTGCTTTCTTCCTTCAACTCTAACCCCCCTTTTTTGGTTTAATTTCCTTTTCATTTTTTGTTCAGTTTTTGTCTTAAGGAAGTAACTTAGCATTCAAGTAGCAGTGGCCCACTCCCAGGGAGATCCATTGTTTAATATTAATGTTCACCTAAAATGAAGCAATGCCCTGCTGCCCTCACATTTATTCAATGGGAAATTCTAACCCTCAGAGAGAGGTAGATCAGGGTAATTCTGTTGCCATCATTTTGTCCATATGGGGCAGGACACCAGGGTAGGAGCTGCCAGATGGAGGTGGGGGATTTAATCATACTGCCCGAGTCAGTGTGAGCTGCAAAACTCTAATCATCAGAGTGAGCAGGAAGTCACCTAGGCAATTCAGCTGGTGGGCACACATGTGAAAGGGAGAGATAATCATTAATATCACTCCCGAGATAGGAAGGTCTTTACAGAAAGAAATAGATTCCACCAGCCTACTGAAGTGCAGACAGTGATTTGTAAAATGTTATGGGAACACTAGAACAGTCCTAAATCAAATTCAGCAGCATGTAATTAGCTGATAAAAAAAACTATTTTGTTGTGCCCTAAACTCTATGAAGCAACATGACTTTAAATTCTAGATGGCAAGTCATTTCTGCATATTAAAATGAAAAGCTTTTCCCAAGTAGCATTTACCCCATGAAATTCTTTATATAAATGTTACAGATAAAGAAGGAAAAAAGAATAAAGCCTGCCTACCAGCCTTACTTACCAGTCACAATGCACTGGAAAATGAAAACAATGTCCTCTCCCTACAAAGTTTCTTTCAAGGATCAACTTCAACATCAAAGAAAAAAACAAATTTGTGGATTATGTGAAATAAAGTCGACTAGGACTGAAGTTTGTCTTTGTGTCCATCCACATTCTTCAATAGCAATCCCCTTATTTCCTTTTCTCATCAACTGAGATAGAATTGCAGTTTACAGAGCCAGTTTGGTCATCTATAAAATCCTCAGAACTCTAAGTATTTCTATAGTTAAACATATGGAAGATTTATGTATGGGAAAAACAGATGACAGATTTTGCCTTGATACCCAGATCTCTTGAGGCAGAGGAAGAATATTTCATATTTTAATGAGGTTTTAGTACTCAAATCTTAATAAAACCTCAACTGTTTCTCCTGAATTTCCAACTCTTTATACAGTATATTTTACAGAAGGCCAAGAACTTGATAAAAAGAGAAATTGTACAAATAAATGGATGAAGGGTTATGTTCTGCTTTTCAATGTTTTTTAGGCTAAAAACATGACATCCTTAAGTTTTCAAAGGAGGGCAGAATGGACTTGTAGACATCTTGTTCCTGTTAAATGAGTCAGACAAGTTGAAAACAATATCTGGTAAATGTGGAACCTTGTAATCAGACAAAAAAATGCCCTATATATTCTATCAAATATTAGTAGAATGTTTTATAATTCACAAAACACTTTTGCCTTTATTGAAACAGCAAATTCTTAGACAGCC
The DNA here is from genome assembly GCF_023851605.1 of Tamandua tetradactyla. Taxonomy (NCBI): domain Eukaryota; kingdom Metazoa; phylum Chordata; class Mammalia; order Pilosa; family Myrmecophagidae; genus Tamandua; species Tamandua tetradactyla. The sequence goes on along the minus strand of NW_027518258.1, from coordinate 214,692 downwards.
CTGTGAGGTGGATGATGTGCAAATTGTGGGTTGTCCTGGGGGAGAGTCATCCCAGGGCCCTCAGTTCATATGTAACTAAACCAGTATCTCAACTTTGGCTTTTAATTCCAAATTTAGTTTTCTTACCATTATCATCATTCTGGTAAAGATAGAAAAAAAACTCAACCCCTCCCCATAGACCCCTAACCCACTGAATAGTGACTGAAAATTTTAAATTGTGTTAAAATTAAGTGGAATGTCCTAAATCGAATTGTCAGGGTAAAAGGCAAAGTTTCATTGTCACAGAAATGGTTCTCTATTTCATTTTACTGCCCCTTTTTTGGGGGGATGGGCAGGCTCTGGGAATCAAACCTGGGTCTCTGGTATGGCAGGTGAGAATTCTGTCTGCCACTGAGCCACTGTTGCACTGACCTCTATTTAATTTTAACACACCTAATATCCTTTGAAGTGGACAGGCAAGTATTGTCTCCCACACTATAGGTCAAGATACAGCCCTGTTTCTGTTAAGGATGCCAGAATGCGATATACCAAAAAAAGTGTTGGGTTTTTCATAGATTACAAATTTAGAACTCTAAGGCCACACAAGTGTCCAAATTAAAGAATGAACAGGAGGGTATCTTCACTGTAAAAAGCTAATGGCTTCCAGGGTTCCTCTGTCACATGGGAAGACATATAATGATGTTTGCTGGTTGGTTTCAAAATGGCTCTCTCAGCTTCTGTGGGTCCTTCTGACTTTTCTGGGGCCTTTTCTTTCTCTCTTAGTTCTCTCAGCAGTGAGCTCTCCCCAAAATGTCTCTCCCTTAAAGGACTCCAACAAGTGAATTCAGATCTACCTTGAATGGGTTTTTTCCCCATAGAAAAAAACAAATTAAAAGATCCCACCCAACAACACATCTGCTCCCATAAGTTTGGATTAAGAGAACATAGGCTGTTCTGGGGGAACAAAACAGATTTGAACCAGAACAACCATTGTGAAAAAAGCATATCAGTCTTTTCCAACCCTCATGCCACTCTGATATTCTCCTTACTTCTACAGGACTAGGATGTCACCCCATCCTATCTTCCAGCATGGTGCAAATCCCAGAGTGCTGGGATGAAGTGCTCTGGGAATTAGAGAGCAGAACTATGTTGTGCAGGTGTAACTCAAAATAATGGTGTGATCCATGATAAAGCCAGTTTTCAGTTTCCACTCCTAAAATTCTATCCCCTAATGCAGAAAATCATTGAAATACCATCTAAACTCTTCATTCCACAATTAGAGATAAGAGCCTGAGTCTCTGGAATTACTCATTAAATTTAAGTTCTGATACTTTCTAGAGCCTTTGGATATTAACAGGTCTTCCATAATTCACAAATATGGGAGACTATCAAATGAAATAGTCTTTAACTGTCTGACTTTACATACTATGATTAGGAGCTCCATGAATGTTTACTCCCTTACCTTCCCATTCCATGCAAAGTCATCTTACCACGCCTAACTTAAAAGTAATCTCTGGCATGTGGTTTCCTCATTGCTCAAACTCTGTGCTAATATACATCACAACACATTGTTCATACTGGTCCATCCAATTGAAATGCCATTCTCCTGGCCCATTTGGAAAATCCAAGTCCTATCTCAGATGTTCTCATCAAGGCTTTAGGCAGGTGTCTTCTTCCATTCCAAGCCCCACACCACTGCCCCCAGAACTCCCTGCTTTGATCATACTGTGAAAGTAGCTCATTGTGTCACAGTTGTCTATTTCATATACATGCCTATAAAGAAATTCAGAGCTCAGTAAATATTTGCTGGATTAAATTTAGGAGAAGCTATCAAGCCCTCAAAGTGTTATCTGGGGAGAGAAAATGATAAAAGAGGGAATGGTGGAAATAACAGATAATGTGTATTTGACTTACTTACACTATTGCTTTGAGCTGTGTCCAGAGGCATAATTGAACTTATTTTCATAAATTTATCTAAAGTCCTTATTTTTATGATAGAGTAAAATGGTGGTTGCTGCCCTAGATGAATCAATATATACAGTCATTATATCAGCTGTATAACAAGCCACCTATATTTACTGGCTTAAAACAAAAACAATGAGTTATTTTATCTTTCATGGTTCTGGGATGACTAGGCTTAGCCAGGTGGTCTTTCTCAGAATCTTTCATGTATTAGAAGGCAGGTGGTAGTTGGGGCTGGAGCCACCTCAAAAGTTTCCTCCCTCAAAGGCAAACAGAAAATGCAGACTGTTAGCTAAGACTTCAGCTGGAACTGAACATCTATATGTGGCCTTTCCATGTGGTCTGAGTTTCCTCTTGACATTGTGGCTGGATTCTAACAGCAAGCCTCTCAAGAGAGAGCAAGGAGGAAGCCATGCCTCCATTTATGACCTCATCTCAGCAGTCACAGAGTGTAGCATCTACCATATACCATTGGTCCAGGCAGTCCTATTTTAGGAGAAGGGCACATAGCCTCCAGCTGACAGAGGATGGCAACTTTACCTTGCAAGATAATCATGTGGCATGGGTGATATTATTACAGCCATCTTTGGGAAATACAACCTACTACAGTCAACTAAGCACATAGTAAGCATTCATTAAATACTTGTTGAATTGCAAAGACTGCAGGACTGATCTCTCAGCTAAGAATTTTTTAATTGTAGGACATAAAAAAACTCAGATTAGTTAAGGAAAACAAGGCAAAACAAAAAAGTGATATTTAGAGAGATACTGTATTTTCTCATGGAACCCTGAGGGAAATTATGCCTCTTGAGAGGCTGTGCTAGGAACAGTTGGATTTATCTTCAAAATTTACCTGGATTCTATTGCATCTCACCACCTCCATAACTATCTCTCACTTAGACTATTGCAATTGTCTCCTAATAAATCCTCCCACCTTTCCTCTTTGGCCCTGCATCTGTCCTCCACATAGCTGCTAGAGATCCTTTTAATTTATAAATAAATTCCTCATCTCATTCAGAAAAGTATTCAAAAATGTTACAATGGCTCGCAGACCTTTCAGGATAATTCCCCTGGGTATCTCTAACATGATTACCTACCATCTCTCCTTAGTTTCTCCTTCTCCCACCACTCTGGTCTTTGGTATTCTTTGACCATTCCAAGCATGCTTCCCACCTCAGGTACTTTGCAGTTGCTGTTCACTTTATCTGGAACCCTCCTTCTCTATATATGAACACAATTTGCTTTCTCCTTCCTTTCAAGACTCTGCTAAAATATCTCCTTATCGAGAGGCTTTCTCTGACCCAACATTTCTAAAGTAGCACAAACTCATCACCTCTTGAAAGACAGACTTGATGTTTTTTAGTCTCAATACTAAATTTCAAAGGGAAAAGCTCTGGATGGCTCCACATAGCTTGAATGTTTACCATGGTCCAATCAATGTTGACTTGGTTGGGGGTGGCAAGTATGTCATATAGAATTTAAGAGCTGTGAAGACTGATTACTACACAGGGTACAGTTCTCAAGAACAGGTGGTACCAGGAACTCTGAAGATATCCTAATAAATCTAGCAGAGCAAAGAAACAGATGATCATAGTTCTACTACTAACTCCTTGGGTGATCTTAGATCTTAGGTGAGCAGCTTTCTTACTCCCATTTTATTCTCTGGGTTACATTCCCTCTGGCAACTGTCACCCAATTTTTTTTTACATGGGCAGGAACCAGGAATCGAACCTGGGTCCTCTGGCATGGCAGGCAAGCATTCTTGCCTGCTGAGCCACCATGGCCTGCCCAAGACTACAGCTTTTTTATTGAAGTTTTAACCCATCACACATGATGCCTACTTTGGCTGGCCCCAAGACTTTAAGGTATGAAAAAAATGAAATACAGCCCATGCTATCCTCTTTATCTAAGTGTTTAACTCCCCTCTAAAAATGAGAAAGCAAGGAATAAAAGTGTCATTATTCACAGACATGAATGCAATGTAGAAAATCTGAAAGAAATTTCTGAAAAATT